>NW_008355642.1:3984191-3985709 GCF_000622305.1 Nannospalax galili
CCTGTTGTTTCTAATTGGCTTACTGAGTGTTTCACTTCCTTCTTCATTTCATTCTGAGCATTCTTCAATATTTCTCTTTTTTGAATTCATTCAGAAATTTATCCCTATCCTCTTGCAGTTCTTTGATTTCTTTGTGTGCTCTTTAAATTCACGGAATTCTTTTACCATGTTTATAATTGTTCTTTTGAGAACCATGTCCTGTGTTATCTCTAGGGGGTTCTCACTGTACTCCTCTAGAGGACTAATGGTACTTGGTGGGGATATATTATTTTGATTTTTCATGTTATTATTTTTCTCTGTGACTTTTCATGTGGATTTCTTTTGTAGATGGTTTCTTCTGTGAGACTCAAGCCTTCCTTTGTTGAGTTTAGGACTGCTTCTTTTTGTAAACTTTATATGCCTTTGGGGTTTACTTGTTGGACATGAAAAGCTGGTTGGTCTAGGCTTCAGGTTCTCTCTTTTGATTTTATATTGGAGTGGCCAAATTCCTTTCATCTTGCTGCTCAGGAATTCCCACAGAGGCCCAGGTCATATGAGGATCAGATGCTCTCAGGGTTTCTTCTAAGGTCTGTATCCCTCCAGGGAAGCTGCTGGCCTCAGGAATTTGGGGGCTGGCCTGGCCTGGGAGCAGGGCCCAGGAAAGATGCTGGTCCCCAAGGATGCAAAGAGAGGTGGGGGTGAGAAGAAGCCTGAGGGCTCCTGGGGACTACAGGGAGGAATTGGGTTGGTCTTGATGCAATGGGTCAGGAAGCATTGGGGATTCTGAATAAGAGGTCAGTCCACAGGTCTGAGGTGTCTCCACAGGAGATGGGTCAGTGCCCCTGCTAGGAGTAGAGATGGGGTGGGAGAGCTGGGAGGGTGAATGAGGCTGGGGAAGTCAAGATGCAGTGGGTGCAGCAGCCAAACTTACCCAGGCAAGTTGCTGGCTCCAGGAAGCTGTTGATGTTTGTCTTAATCAATTTAAGTATAGTTGTTTACATGAGCATGAGTTTGGGATTATTTACTGGAACATGGGTAACTTATCAGTGGCTACACTACTGAAAAAAAGTGATAACCCCTCCTTCAGTATCCCCCATAATATCTCAATGAGGTTTGGCACTTCATAAGTCCCTCTACTTTGCATGAGAAAATTGTGATGGATCCAATATTATGCAGGTCTTGTGCAAGTAGCCACAGCTACAGGGAGCTTATGAGTGAAATGAGCATATCATGTCACAGCACTCCTCCCCATCCTCTAGCCCTTACATTCTTTTTGTCCCCTCATCTGCAATGTTCCCTGAGCCTTGAGGCTAAGTGATACAGGTGTCCTGTTCAGCCCCAGTCATTTATTATCCTCACTTTGTAGTTTGTCCTCATTTAAAAGTTTTTTTTAACTTAAAAAAAATTTATTGAGAATTTTATACATGCATATAAGGTGTTTTGATCAAATTCTTGCCCACTCCTTCCCCTCCAGCACATTCCATATCTCCCCATCACTTTTTTTCTGACAATTTCATTTTCTTCTTTCTTTCTTTCTTT
>NW_008355642.1:3985855-4016481 GCF_000622305.1 Nannospalax galili
CTAACATTGCCCCCTCTGAAGAGGTAACCCTAAAATATTTTAGAGGTTAGATACAAGCTCTCAAATGCTTTTGGCATTTTTGGCCTTCGGAACAGAGTATGTTGCTAAGAGGCCCAAGGACATTTTGACTTTTAGCCAAGAAACTGGCTACTTTCCTTTGGTGTCTTTTTACCCTAGCTGCCTAGCCAATTTCTACCTCCTATTCTTATCACACCATCCCCTGAAGAGGTTACCCAAATTGCCAATAGGGAATCAGGACACAGACCACTCTGGCTTCTTTCATGCTGAACAGGAATGCAGGGTGAGGCAATTGGGGTATCCCTTCAGTGGGTCTATCTAAAAGATTCCCAAATTGCATAACGCTTATCTGTAGAGAGAAAAGAAAGTCCTTGACTGGTGAATAGCCAGTGACCACTACTTTGTGGTGCACAGTTCTAGAGGATAGCCCTGAAGGAGGGTGGCTAAAAAAACATAGATGCAAGTCAAAGGCACTGCATTTTAAGAACTCAGAATCTTCCATACCAAAAGTTTTGATCAGGAAATCAATTACATTAAATCCTGGAAATTCACATGAATGTTGGCAAGGAAGGCTATGTATTAGAGACCAAAGTTCTGGATTACTTTGAGAACATGACTAGTATCTATGCATCAGACTTGAGGACTGGCAACTGATTGTTTCAACTGGCATGTACCTTAATATTGTTATTCAGGCAAAGCAAAGAACCAATGGACAGGAAGTTGCTTCTGAAAGTCAAACAAATGTCAACCCCTCCTCCAGTCTCTAAGTACAACAGGCATCCTTACTGTCCACTACTTTATCAGGAGTGTCATTAGGGAAACACCAGAGTTAATTAGGATAAGGAGAGGCAAGTAACATTCAGTGAGGGGGAAAATCATAGACAGCAGCTTGTTTATCACTCAACACAGGATCTGGGGAACACAGTAGAAATGTCTGTGCGCAAAAGGAAGCCATAGAAGGGCCGAGGATAAGTGAGGAAGATGTGATTGAGGCAATTCTCTCTCTAAAACTATGCTGGCATTGCAGTAAACTAATCTCATTTCCTCAGCCAAAGCTTATTTTACCTTGATTATACAGCTTTTTAACCTAATTGCAGGAAGTTAACTTTCTGCAATCATGTAGGGTATATTTGTATTTTAATAAATGTTTTAACAATTTACAAAATGAATGATTTATTTATTCTGGTAAAATAAACAAAATTTACTATTTAAAGATCCTAATGTATAGCATTCTGTGGCACTTAGTACAGTAATAATGGTTTTAAACAAAAAAGAGAGAGTGCTGCTGGGCATTTGTGGTTAACAGCCAATGATGTGACTTAGGTGCACTTGTCTGTTGTCAAGATCCCAAATGAAATGAAGATCAGATGTTTCACTGCTTCAGAACTACTGCTGGTTGAGGTACATGTGGTATTAATGCAGCTGATGGTTCTCATTTACAGGCATTGTGCTGGGTGCAGACACTTTCAGTTCACTCAAAAATAGATCCATGTGTACATTGAATCTAATTTTCTCCTTGCACTTCCCAGACACAGAAGTTAATTAATCTTCCACTGTACTTATTTACTCATGTATAAAGTGTGTTAATGCTTTCAGAGTCGTCATGAGGATTAAATATATTTAGAATATATAGTCTCTTTCACATTATATGTTCTCTTTAAGTGGCTGTGTGAATGACTTTTGAGATACTATCTCAGCTTGCTTTTTAATGTAAAACAAGCTTACTAGGCCTTGGGCTCCTCTTATAATCTAAACATATAGCTTTAATCCCTTACAACACTTCCTTGCCCTTGACCCAGAATAATATATGTATGCGTGTGTGTGCATGTGTGTGTGTGTGTGTGTGTGTGTGTGTGTGTGTGTTGGGAAAATATTATTGCTGAGAACAGCAACAGTGAAAGCAGTTATCCCATTTGTATTGCAAACAAGTGGGATTAGACTGATAACATCTGTTTGATTGTGTGTACAGTTGTAAGCTAGGAGGGGATCAGAAAGAGCAGAATCCTTCTCTAATAAGGCAAAAATCTGTCTTTACTTCCCTACTTCATGCTGGATGCCTTTGCTTAAGAGGACAGTTCTGGGACAAATCTGATGGAACAGGTTCTCAGAGAACTTTGAGTCTTACTCTTGGTTCAAATGGATGCTAAGAGTCAGGCTGTTTTTATTCAAGCATCACAATGCCCCAGTGGTACTGAATGTCATGGTACTGAATCGTCTCTCCTTTTATTAGAGATATTTAAATAATGGCCCTATCCCCACTGGCCAACTAATTTCATTAAGGGCATGAATTTTGCACTGTGATGATTAGTTTTTGTCAACTTGACACACACTGGAGTCACTTGGGAATGAGGAACCTCAACTGAGGTATTTCTTCCATCAGAAAGACCTGTGGATATGTTTGTGAGGCATTTTCTTAACCATTAATTCACATAGGAGGGCCCAGCCCACCGTGAGGGCTACCATCCCTTGGTAGGTGGGCCTGGACTGTTTTAAAAAGGTAGATGATCAAGTCAGATGGAGCAAGTCAGTAAGCAGTATTCCTTCACGGTCTGCGCTACAGTTCCTGCTTCCAGGCTCCTGCCTGAGTTCCCTCAAGGATGGACTGTGCCTTGGACATGTAAGATGAAATAAATTACCCTTTCTTCCCCATGTTGGTTTGCTCAGTGTTTTATGATAGTAAGGAAGAAGCAAACTAAAGCATGCACATTTATCTTTTTATATTCTATTAGGGCGTGCATATACATTTGGAAAGATTCATTTAGGTCCATTCCTCTTTCCTCCATTTCTAGCTGGAGTCTAAATAAAGAAGAATAGTGGTCAAGAACACAGGCTTTAGTGTCATAGGTTCTCTGTTGCTTGCTAACTTATATGACCTTAGATAAAATTACTAGACAATGCTGGGTTTTACACACAATGTCACACAGCAAATATCTACTTCACACCATTAAATGAGAAAATAGAGTAAAATACAAAGCTGCCAAAGATACGTTTTTGAATACCAGCAATTCATATTGCTTTTATTTTGGCAAAAGAGGCATATCCTCAGCCTATTCTAACGGTGATCAAAGAGAGTTTGGTGAGAAAGAGCATGATACAGTCACACTAGAGAATGAAACATGTTGTTACACTTCCAGCATTTTCAGGGAAGATTTTTTAGACTTGAAAAAGCAAGAAAGAAAAGTGAACAAGAGAAATTGAAGCAACCATGAATAAAACTGGAACTTACTGATATTTGTTTGAAGTTATGGATAACGGAAAGCTTCAGATTCTGGTCTACCAAGGTTGGAAAAGCAAGGAAGACATAAGTGCTCAAAAGAAATTAAAACCAGCCCTTATTGCCTCTTATCAAGAGTTACTGTCACCTGAAGTTTCCAGTCCTGGGAGTGCCTTTCTCTTTTTTAATAAACTGTCTCTATTTCTATTACTTCACCCTGTGTCTCTGGTGAAATTCTTTGTCCTGGAACAAAACAGTGGTTGCTCCCTGGACTGCGATCCATGCCTATAACAGAAGCTTACAGATGATAGAAAGCCTACCAACTAGTAGCAACTTCACATGACAGCGACTTTGGATACAAGGCATGTAAGGGTTGTGGACTCTTAAAAAAGTACTATCATTGAGGGGGCTGGAGAGATGGCTCAGTGGTTAAGAGAAATGGCTGCTCTTGCAGAGGACCTGGGTTCTGTTGCCAGCACCCACATGGTGGCTAACAATCGTCCATAACTCCAATTCCAGGGGATTTGACACCCTCTTCTGCCCTCCGTGGGCATTGCACGAAATGAGTGCACTTACATACATGCAGGCAATATACTCATACATCTAAAATAAAAACAATAAATATTTTTAAATGCTATCATTGAGAATGATATGTAAATATTAAATGGGGTGGCTACAACTTTGAGATGCACATTGTGTTCACTACCACAGTAAAAATCCCAAAAGAGTTTACTGAGAAGGATCTTCCCATTTCATTTCATTTCCCCTTCTGTTCAAGGCTCACGTTACTTAAGGGCTCAGTAGGCTGCTGCATATGCTGCGTGGAGGTTTTCCCAGCCTCTCAATCCACTTTCAGGCCTTCAATTTCCCCAAAACCAGTCTCTTTTTTGAGTCAGAGTGCTCAGACAGCACCTGGTATGGTGGTACACATCTGTAATCACACGTATACAGGAGCCCAAGGCAGGAAGCTCAGAGTTTGAGGCCTGCATGGGAAATAGTGAGACCCTGTCAAAGAAAGGGAAGGAGGGAGACAGGGACTAAAGGGGAAAGGGCTAGGTAGCTCAGTGCTACAGTGCTTTCCAAACAATGGGTGAGGCCCTAGATTTGATTCCCAGCACCACAAAACAAAAACCTACTACATAGTGAAGGAATAAGAAGCTAGCAACTGCCTTTTAACACTTTACTTCTGCTCAAGTTAACTGATTACCCTCTGGTTGGTTCCTAGGGACCTAAAAGATAGAGCAGGTGAGTTTTGTTGGTGAGGAGAGAGGAAGAAAAGGTTCTGGAGTGTTTGTAAACAGCATGGCAGATCTGGTCTAAGCACATTAGTAAATACCTAAATTGGAAGGGGGTCAGAATGAGTCACCTGGGAAAAGATGCTTCTGATAATGGGGATGAATCTAAATACAGGGTATGGGGAGTGGCATCCAACTGAGATTTCTAGTTTCTTGTGTCCCAGAACAAACAGTTGCACCAGGAATACATAGTGAGGTAATAGATTTTACTAAGGAAGAGAAAGGCACTCCTGGGAATAGGAGTGGGCTATGAGCTGGGAAAAATATAAGTTCCAAAGCACTAGGCCAAGAACCTCAGGACATTTTATAGGTTATTTACACAGCACCCACCCCTCCAGTATTTATATATTGTGGGGTTTTCTCTTGCATACTCTGTTGTATGTAGCCCAGGTGGGGAAGAGTTTCCAGTCCTCTGCTAACTGGTTTCTTTCATACATTAGTCTTTATGCCACTTTCCACGGTCCCTACCTTCCTGTCATACTTCCATTCCCATGCAATATATCTTCCACCAATACACATTGCTTTTTTGTATTTTAATATTTACAAATTTAAAAGTGATGATGATGATGATGATAAGTGTATGATATGTGTGGGTACAGGTGAATGCCACAGTGAGGTTCCACCATGGTTTCCAGGGATCACACTCAGGTTGTCAGGCTTATTCAGGAAGCACTTCTAACCCGTTGAACCATCACGCTGGCCCAACACCAGTGGTTATTTCTTGAGCACCTCCAGTAACAGGCACTTAGAAGCTGCTTTCGTTAAAAAAACATTGACTTCACACTTGGGCCCACAAGCTACTTAAAAGTGGGATGAAAGTTAGTGGTCTCTGTCTTTATTTTGTGCCTGTCTCCTTTGCTTTGCATCAGAAAGACTGCCAAGGCATATTAATCTCTCAAGGAGTACCTGCCTACCTAACCTAACCCTTTGCAAGGCTGAAGGCACAGAGTTAAACCATTGTTCGAAACCAGTAGTCACTTTGGATTTCAGGAATAGCAAAACCTCATGGGCAACATGACTCTCCCCACCCCCGTAGAGGTAATTATCCATCATAGTAAGGCTGTACCCTGGAGCAGGTCATCTTATAGGAACCAGATTGACCCACTCCTGTGATGACAGCAATGAACAGATTAATAATTTTATAATTTCAGACTGCCTTGCAGGAGCAGAAACAATGATAGGCAAGAACTCAAGATCATAGGAACCCCTTCCTTTGGTCCTCTTTCCAGTTGGTTGATTAAATATCTTTTCCCTGTTTTCTATCATTACTCATCTCTGTAATTTGCATATTGGGATGAGTGGCCAAGCCTAGCTACTGGAGTGGCAGGGAACTGGGGTGTCTGTCTTAAAACTCTGGTTACACTGCCAGGTATAAGCACCTGGCTACTACTGTAACTATCAGTGTGGCGTTTAATGCACAAATGCGCCACTGGTTATTTTATAGGCGAAGACTTATCAGGCTCTTCCACAAGACCTGAGTCCAGTTCTCTCTACCCATGCTGGGCAGCTCACTGCCTATAGCTTCAGCTCCAGGAGATCCACTGCTCTCTTCTGACTTCCATGGGCTCCTGCACATAGTACACATAAACTCATGCAGGCACACACCCATATAAAAATAATAAATAAGTAAATTGAAGTGAGGACTGGAGAGACGGCCCTGGCCCAGAGGTTAAGAGCATTGGCTGCTCTTGCAGAAGACCCAGGTTCAAATCCTAGCACCCACATGGTGGCTAACAACCATCTGTAACTTCAGTTCCGGAAGATCCAATGCCCTCTTCTATCCTCTCTGGGCATTGCACAACACAGGTGCACTTACATACATGCAGGCAATACACTCATACACATAAAATTTTTAAAAAATTAATAAATGATTCTTTCAGACACAATTGTGAGGGTATGTATGGACATATATGGTGACAGCTGAAAATTGAGGTATAATTGCATACAGAACACTGGACAGATTTTAAAATTAAAATTGAAGAATCATTTTACTGAAATCACCAAAATTAAGATAATGAACATGTCTATCATTGCAAATGTACTCCTGCGTCCCTTTGGCGTGCATTCCTCTTCCAAGAAACTCTTGATCTTATTTTGACCACTATAGAATACCTTTGGAATTTCTTAGAATTTTACAAACATTTAATTATAAGGTATATACCCTTTTATAGCTTCTTTGATTCAGCATATTTACTATGAGACTCACCATATTGTTTTGTGGATCAATGGTTTTCTCTTTTAAATTTGGTATATTCCATTTGAATGGTTGTAACACAATTTGGTTATCCATTCCAATTGATGGCATTTAAGTTGTTTCTAAGTATTCAGCACTGCAATAAAGCTATTATGAATGTTCATGAATAAGTCAATGTGTTGTCATTTCTCTTGAATAAATACCTAGGAATTAAATGGCTTGGCTATGTGTTAGGAAAATATTTAGTATTATGAACCAGGTGTAGTGGCACATGTCTGTAATCCCAGAACTCAGGAGGCTGAGTTAGGAATATTCTAAGTTCAAAGCTAGCCTGGACTGTACAGCAAGAACCTGTTTCAGCCAAAAAGTGGGGGCGGGGGCCTGGAGTTGCAAGATGGCTCATCATGTAAAGGCACTTACCACAGAAGCCTGGCCACTTCAGTTTAATTACTGGAACGGAAGTAAAGGTGAAAACAGAGCTCACGCAACCCCATCATGCACACACATACTCATAATTATATTGATATATATTAATTATATATTATATCTAAACATGTATACACACAGAGAGACTTGAGTAACTGACAATTTTTTTTTGCCAAACTGGACATATAATTTTGCATTCTGAATATATGAGAGTACATCATGGTAAATGAAAAATGTGTTCAAAGCTTTTAATTTTAGACATTTTAGTGAATGTGTAGTAAGTAGTATCTTATTGTGACTTTAATTTACATTTTCCTAACAAATAATGATGCTGAATGTTTTGTCATATACTTTTTGAGGCAGGGTCTTATTGTACAGCTTTTGCTGGCCTGGAATTTGCTATGTAGGCCAAGTTAGCCTTAATCTTAGAGATTCAGCCTTTTGAGTCCTGGGATAAAAGGCTTGTGCCTCCACACAACACCTGACCCTCATATGGCTATTTTTATTTATTTATTTATTTATTTAATAACCACATAATTAGTAGAAGCATTTCATTACAACAGCATTGACATATTCAATAACAGTTTCCAGAGCAAAAATGCATCTCTTTCAAAATTGGCTGTAATTTTTAGGTTCATGGTGTTAAATTAATATGGTTATACATTTTTTTTGGACTTTTTTGAGACAGGGTCTCCCTGTAGCATTCTTAGGTTCACAATGTTGAATTAATAGTTATAATTATTGTACTCAGTATAAACCTTCCTATTTTCAAAATCTCAAATCCATTGTTGGATTCCTCTCTATAATACTCATTTCTTTATCCATTTTTGCTTACTTCCTCTTCTAAGTTTCCGACTTTCCTCTTCAGGCCCTGGATTGATTTACCATCCTTCCTTAACCCACTTTTTTATATCCTTTGGGAGTCAATGATCATTTTTCCCAGTAAACTTTTGAAATCGTTATCTGGCATTTTACTCATTTCAATTCTTTTGAATTCAGCAGTTGAGGAGTTACAGTCTTTTGAAGGAGTCATGTTGCCTTGAGTTTTCGTGTTTCTTGTGTTTCTGTGTTACAATTTGTGCATCTTTTGGCTTAGATCTGCCTTTCAGCTTTATTTGGGGATCTTAGTGAGCAACCTTAGTTGAGGGCTTAATACCCAATACCATTCAGAGAGTAGGGAAAAAAAAACCCTCTGTAACAGCAATGATACCAAACCACGCACAATATATTTACATAAAATTTATTAAAGCTCACTAATACATTATCAGTGACCATAAAACAGAAAACAGCAGAAGTAATGATATTATGAAGTTAAAAATTACTTTGGTTAACTGTAGAAACAGTAAGCAACTGAGATAAAGGAAGAGGGCAGGGCAGAAAGAGAACACAGGGAGATAAAGCATTAATGATTGAAAAAGAAGAGTAGAGAAGAATGTTTTAAGAGTGAGCAATTAGAAAGAATAAAAAAGCAGAAAAAGATGCACAATAATGCAAAAATGTGTTACCAAAATTGGATAATTTAAGAAGGTGAATTAAACAATGCTAGGCATGGTGGTGCTTTACTCTGCACACTGGGCAGGCAGGCGGACCTCTTTGAAAGCAAAGCCAGCTTGGTCTCCATAGTGAGTTCCAGGCCAGTACTAGATAGTATAGCAGAAAGGAAAAAGGAGGTGGGGAGAAACATAGGGAATAAAAAAAGAGGACAAAAGTGGGAGAAAAATGAAAAGAAAAATGTCTAATAATGAAAAATAGTAAAGAAAAGAACAATTATTTGTCTAATAAAAATGTGTAAGATGGATAAATGTATGAAGGGGGATAAAAAGTTTATATGTCAACATGAAAAGACTACTAAATGTACAGTAAAAAAGTGGAAACAAATGCAAAAAAAACCAAAAAAGAGAGGCTGGAGGGATGGCTCAGTGTGAAAAGCTTTTGCTCCTCAATCATAAGGACCAGGATTTAGATCCCAGTACCTACTTCAGGTGATTCACAAACACCAGTAACTCCAGCTACAAGGGATCACACACCCTCTTCTGACTTCCTAGGGCATCTGTACATACATGTGCACGTAAGTCACACTCAGACATATGCACACACACATGAAATCTCAAAAGAAAAAGTGTTGGAGCAGCTTCTTTGTGGGTCCTTAGAAATTGCAGACCACCAAGTATATGTGGTTGTGAGGGGTTATCATTGAACTTGTTCAACTCTTGGCTTCCTGGTCATTTATGCTAGTGCTGAGCCTGTATTCAAGAAGTGTCTGATGTCAGGCGGGGCTGTCATCCCTCTAGTAACTCCCCTTCTTTCTATACTGGAAGCCTCTGCTGGATATCCTTGGCTTTGTAGTCTGTGGACTGGGCAGGTTCTTCCACCTTTCCCAGACTCTTCAATTCATACCGCCTGTGGTTAACATTTTAGTTGGAAGGTGTCTCTCAAGTGTCCTGCAAATGGAAGATGCTTCCACAGAACTGATATCTGTCCAGGCAAACCTGTCTTTTTATTTTCAAAGTCCACTAAGCATTAATTTGCCTCCTGGAGGAATGAGGCTGTCGATGGTAAGTAGTTCACTGCAGCTTGAGTTCTTGGAGTTCACTACCACAGTTAACTCCATAGGTGGTTTCAGAAGTTGACCCAGCCACTGACCTCAGGATCAGGGATATTAACCTCTAGATTTGTTCTCAGTTGCTTCTACACACTAATGAAAAGCTAAGCTTTCTCCATATACTTCACTGTGTGAGCCAAGCCTCCTGCCTCCTATACTTATCAATTTGTCAGTGTCTGGCCCTCCTGCTCTCAACAGCCTCCCAGAGCTATCTCTTACCCTGGGACTGTGGTGAGTCGATCACACTGATTTGTGATTGTTCCCTGTTCTCTGTCCCCAAGGGTGCTGAGGTTTTTTCAAATAAACTTTTTATTGAATTTTTGTGTATTTCATGCAGAATATCTTAATCATCTTTATATCCCCTTCCCCATTGGCACCCTCCCATAACACACACCCCCACTGTAATTCATGCATTCTGTCATTTATATTAGGGCCTATAAAGTCAAGTTGGTACCTCCAGATGTCCCTTGGTGCAAGACTGAGGTCTACTTAGCCTATCTAGAATCCCTCCCTTTAAGAAGATCAGCTCTTCTTTTTAAACAATGTTTCTGGTTTCTGGTGGTTAAGAGCACTGGCTGCTCTTGCAGAGGACCAGAGTTCAAATCCCAGTACCACATGGCAGCTAACAACTGTCTATAACTTCAGTTCCAGGGGATCTGATGCCTTATTCTGTCCTCCATGGGTACTGCACGACATGGGTGCACTTACAGACATGCAGGCAACATATTCATACACATAAAATAAAAATAAATTATAAAAAACAATAGGTTTCCTCAGAAGATGACTCCAAGTCAATAGCCATCTGCATCAAGGAGAACTGTCTCTCCACTGATGACTCAGCTCACCAAAGAAGTCACTGTCTCAGCAAGATTTGCAACTGGATTTGAGGCTTGTGGGAGCTGTGGGTTTGTCCTAGGGGCTAAAACTGCCAGTCTCTTTTCATCAGGGTCACCTAGCTTACCTTTCGGATAAGGCTTCTACTTCCCCTCCTCCCACTGAGAAGCCATGTGGCTAGAGTTCTTTCTGGCTTGGTGTACATCTTTTCACATCATTGTACTTGTTTCTCTGTGCTTTTCAGCTGTCCTGTCACCCACTTTGTGAATTTCTGATGGCCTTTCCCTCTTTGTAACAGAGTCCATTTTTTTCTTCTCCTGACACTTGTCCACTAGGTCATATTGAGGCAGCTTCTGGCTCACTATCTTACCCAGAAGTCAAATTTTCTATATTACTAATTTTCAACCTCCATGGTCTATCAATTATTGAGAGACAGGTATTGAAATTTCTAACTAAAATTATAGACTTGATTATCCCTTCTTAACTTCAGCCATTTTTTACTTCAAGTACTTAGAATATCAGTTATTAGATACATATATATATGCAAAGATTATATAATGAATTGGTCACTTTATGATGTTGAAATGGCCCTTTAAAAATTTTATTATGTTTGCGTGTATGAATGTATTGCCTGCAAGTAAGTAAGTGCACCCGTGTCATGCAATGCCCATGGAGATCAGAAGGCAGCGTCGTATTTCCCTGTAAGTGGATTTACGGATGGTTGTGAGCCACAATGTGGGAATAGAACCTGGGTCCTCTGCAAGAGCATGCAATGCTCTTTAACGATGAACCATCTCTCCAGCCCCCACCCTTTCTATTTCTCCCTGTAGCTCCAATTGGACTGGAACTATGTACACCAGGCTGACTTCTGTTTCAGAGACTCACCTGCCTCTGTACTGGGATTAAAGGTGTATGCTATCTTACCCATCATTAACAATATTCTTTTGATTTGAAATATAATTTTATGACAACAATATATGCATGAATCTTTTCCTGTCTTTTATGTTTAACCTGTTTGTTTTTAAAAGATTTTATTTTTAATTATGAGTACATATCTGTGTATGGGTATGTGGACAGGTGCAGTACCCACAAAAGCCAGAAGAAGGTGTCAGATCCTCTGGAGCTGGAGTTACAGATGGTTATGAGCTGCCTGATGTGGGTGCTTGGAACTGAACTCAGGTCCTCTGTTAGAGCAGCAAGTGATCCAAACCACTGATCCATCTCTCCAGCCTATTTTTATATTGAAACTGGGTTTCTTATAGGCAGCATGTACTGAGGTCATTTTCTTCCAATTCTACCAATCTCAATCTTTTAATTGGGTTGCTACGGATGCCAGGTGTGGTGGCACACACCTTTAATCCCAGCACTCTGGAGGCAGAGGCAGGTGGATCTCTGTGAGTTCAAGGCCAGTCTGGTCTACATAGTGAATTCCACACCAGCTGGAGCTACAGGGAGACCCTGTCTCAACAACAAAGAGAGAGAGAGAGAGAGAGAGAGAGAGAGAGAGAGAGATGTGCTGGTACATATTTGTGTGTATTCAGTTGATTAAGGATAAAGTAAGGATAAGGTTGATTTAAACCTACTATCTTGTTATTTTTTCTATTTCTTCCAAATCTGTTATATAATGTCTGAAAATTGGACACACACACACACACACACACACACACACACACACACACGTATATGTGAGAGGAGAAATGCAGTCATTGTTACTCCAACATTTGTATAAATGGAAGCATCTCAAGTTTTGTTTTCTCATAGTGATGTAATGCTTTTATATTATGGATGTTAGCCTACCCTTTATATATGTATGCTAAACATTTTTCAGTTTATCACTAGAGTTTGAACTTCATTCAATATACTTTTTAACATTAAGAAACCTAAATTTGATATTGTCAAATATTTCTTTTCTTGTGTTTCTCTCCTGCTTAAAAATGCCTGCCCTCCATTATTTTCTTTCCATTCCACTTCCCTTCCTTCCCTTTCTCTTTCTTCCTTTCATTTAAGAGAACCTCAAGCTGCAGCCCAGACTGGTCAGAAGAGGGTGTTGGATTACCCTGGACCTGGAGTTATGGATAGCTGTTAGCCACTCTGTGGGTGCTGGGAATTGAACCTGGGTCCTCTGCAAGAGCAGCCAGTGCTCTTAACTGCTGAGTCATCTCTCTAGCCCCCTGCATTTCGTTTTAAAAAGACTTTTTTAAAAACACTGAACAAAATTTCAGCCTTGAGACTGATTTTTAACATCAAGTCTATTTATTATAAAAGTCATATAAACATGGTAGAAAACTTCCAGTAGAACAGAGTACTACCAAAGAAAAGTTCTCTCTACTGCTATAATGCTCAAATTCCCCTAACCAGAGGCAATCACTGTTAGCAGTTTCTTGTACATATCTTTCCATGAATTTTTCTGAAAACATACATACACATGCTATACAGAGTTTTGTTCACAAACTGGACATACACACATACAGTTTTGCAATTTTCACTTAACTTTAAATCTTTGAGTATGTTTTTTTCTAAGACAGGGTTTTTCATGTAACCTAAGCTAGCCTGGAATTCCTAATACTCTTGCCTTTTCCTTCTGAAACTGTAGGCATGTGTCACTATACTGAGATCTTTGAGTACTTAAAGTAACTGATTTTATCAGACTTTTGCTCACAAGCGGGATGACAGTAGTTATACAACATGGTGGAAGAGGGGCTCAGGAAAGCATAAATTCCATCTTCATAAAACACAACAACACAAAACCTATTAATATAAAGAACAATAAATGTGTGACTAAAAGGAAGGAAGAATTAGAGAAAGTTGGACACAAACTATCTACCCTGTTCTTAGTACAGACCTGGTCTTACCTATTCCTGAGGGCAATAAGGAATGATGTACAACGATGGGTAAGGACAAGGATAAGGGCTCTTCTATAATCTCTTATCTGGTTTAACTTCCCGACTAGATTTACTACTTCGTGTGTTCACTGAGTTCAAATGCACAGTTAACAATGCCTACAGAACAGGAAGAAAATCTAGGAGGTCCAAGACTGTAAAATAGATGGGTTTGGTGGCACATGCCTTTAATCCCAGAACTCCAGAGGCAGAGGCAGAGACACTCTGAGACTTGGGCCAATCTGGTCTATAAGTTCCAAGCCAACTGGGGCTACAGGGAGACCCTGTCTCAAAAAACAAACAAAAGGCTGTAGACTACTGAAGAACAGGCAGCATGTGGCAGAAGAATCTTGTAAGGTTAATGTCAATTTCTCCCATTTTATAGATCTAATAACAAACCTGAGGCTCTACAAGTTCAAATGACTTGAACATGGTCACAGAGCTAGTTAAATAGCTTTCAGATCCAACTCTATACTTTAAATAAGGTCAGCCTACTTTCTGTTACCACATTTCCTCTTATTTATCTGACTTTATGCTATTTTCCTTGTACAGCAGGCTTTCCTCCATTTTTCCCATCTGTTATTTTGTAGAAACTAGTTAGAAATAGAAACGGGGTTATACATATTGGTATTGGCTAAGCAAAGTACTGTCAGGAATGACAAGTGAGTCACTCTTGGGAACCTATGTACCAAATATAATCACACTTGGGAGGAATTAAAAGTTCAGGAAGGTTGTTGAAATGTGGAACTAGAAAGCACTCTTAAGGAATCTGGAGTGTACTGTGGTGGTCCATAAACTTATAATGCAACTATTTCTCTCTGTTCACTCTTTCTGAGAGCTGCTCACAAACACATCCCTATAACCCTGTAGTCTCAAAGCTACTGGCCATTGTATTTTGTGTGTGTGCTGGGGATCAAATCTTGGGCCTCACACATGCTAGGCAAGTACTCTACACTGAGCCTTATCCACAGCCCACCATTGGCCATTATATCTTCACTGATCTTGATCCAATTCATTCTTCACGGTCACATCAAGTACCACCTCCTTCATGAAGTCTTTCCTTTTCCTCTCATTCATGAATTACAAATTTAGTTAAATCAGCACAATACGATAGAACATGTACATGTATAATCTCTTAGCCTTTCAAGTACTTTATTCAAGTGGACTTATTTGGGGGTGGGGGGGCTGATTCTGTTATTTCTCTTTATAGTCTGGGTATTAGAAGACCTGGCTGGATTCCAGTTTCAACTCTTCCACTAAGGAGCTGTGTGACCTAGAGCTAGTTACAACTTCCCTGAATATCATCTTCCAAGCTTAGAAGGCTTCTATGACAGCACAGTAAACAAAATACTATATAAGTAAAATATTACTAAAAAGATTTAAATTAAGGCATTTCTACTTGATACAGCCTACCTACTGGATAGATTTATGTAGGAAAGCAATCACTGCTGCTTATTTCACACTATTATCCTCTGCAAAGGTTAACAGATTTGGAAAAATAATACCGTACAGAATTTAAAGATGATACAAGATGGAGAGGGTCCATAGGCAGTCCATTCAGGCACTCTCCTTGAAAACTACCATTTGAGTTCAGGCTTAGTCATTTTTAAAGCTTCCATCTTTCTAAATGTATCTTCATGTAAATGATCGGTGTCAATGCTGTGAAAAAGGAAAAGAATCCTGTATAAATTTAAGCCAACAGATGTCTACAGTAACTTTCCCGTTTTTGAGTATGAGTCCCATCTGAGGCTGGAGAGATGGCTCAGCAGTTAAGAGCACTGGCTGCTCTTGCAGAGAACCTGGGTTCGATTCCCAGCACCCACATGGCAGCTAACAACCGTCTATAACTCCAGTTCCAGAAGATCTGACACCCTCTTACTGACCTCAGCACATAATATAGGTGTACTCACACACATGCAGGCAATGCACTCACACACATAAAATAAAAATAAATTAGTTTTTTTATGGGGCTGAAGAGATGGCTCAGTGGTTAAGAACACTGGCTGTTCTTGCAGAACACCCGGGTTCGAATCCCAGCACCCACATGGCAGCCAACAACTGTCCGTAACTCCAGTTCCAAGGGACCCAACAGCTTCTTCTGACCTCCACGGGCATTGCACGACACGGGTGCACTTACCTACATGCAGGCAATACATGAACACACATAAAATATAAATAATAAAAAAATAAAAAAAATAATTAGTTTTAAATTAAAAACTAAAAATAAATGTGGCATCTATAACACACACACACATGCACACGCACACGCACACTCACTCACTCACTCACCCAAGGCTGCTCATGGAACATCATGGAAGAGGAGGCAAAAAGACTATAAGAGACAAGAGTTTTGGAAAGAATACTGTAGCAGTATTTTCTACACATGACATAACCAATGCACTCATGAACTCACTGCAGCTATGCTTACCTGCATAATACCTGAACAAAATTAGGCCTATCAACATTTAATTCTGCAAAGGGTAAGCTTCCCTGAGGGACTACTGACAGGTCATGGTGGCTAGGGGAAGAAGTGTCACTTTCATCACTGGTGTAACCACCGATAAGTTATTCTAATAAATAATCTCCCACCCATACTCATGCAGGCAATTCTATTTAATATTTTCTTATTTTCAAAATTTTATGTGTATGAGTGTACGGCTTGCATGTTTAAGTGCACCCATGTTGTACAATGCCCTAGGAGGTCAGAACAAGGTGTCAGATTCCCTAGAACTGGAGTTACAGACGGTTACCCACCATTTGGGTGCTGGGAACTGAACCCGGGTCCTCTGCAAGAGCAGTCAGTGCTCTTAACCGCTGAACCATCTCTCCAGCCCAAGCAATCCTGTTTAAACTCAGGGGGTCACACACATATAAAGGACATGAAAGTGGGAAGGAAAGTTGCTGGAAAGAAGGGTTTCAGGAGGAGAAGGAAGAGTAACAGGGTAAGAAGGACTGCTATACAGGTATGAAACTGTCAAAGACTAAATTTTTTTTTAAAAAGATAAAATGGTCAGCTTCCTCTTGAACTCTGACTCCTGTCCCTTCCTGCCTTGTCCAAGGCCCTGTGCCACTAGTCCGTTAGATATCTCAAGAGGTGCAATCTTTCTGCTTCTTTCTCAGTCTACAGAAGGACCAAGCTCAAAACAAGGCGAAAAGATAAAGGAATAACTCTCTATTTTTCCCAACCCTTGAACTTCTTCTAGGCATAACCTCACATACCTTTTTTTATAAACTTCTTGAAAAACTGACCTCTGAGTTGGTGGTGCTTCACAACTATAATGTAACAGTCAGGAGGCTAAAGCAGGAGGATTGCAGTGAGTTCCAGGGCAGCCTGGACTACTGGACTACACTGTGAAGCCCTGTCTCAAATAAAATAGAATGTATTTTCATCATATTCACCCTTCTTTCCTCTCTCCAACTCCTACTGTGTGCCTCTACTGTCTCTCAAATTCATGCCCTCTTCCTCTATAATTATAAATACGAGTCCAATTAGTGTTGCCTGTATGTACTTGAGTGGAGGGCTAAGCACTTGGGTAACCTATCCAGGACCTTGTCCCTGAAGAAAACTGACTCTCTCACCCTAAGGAGCCTTCAAACGCCGGTAGCTCTCCAAATAGGGGTTGCTACACTAGTGCTGGAATGTTGACTGGACAGCTAGTTTTTTTGTTGTTATTGTTTGAGACAGTCTTGCTATGGAACATGCTTGGGCTGAACTGGAGCTTGCAGTCCTCCTGCCTCGGCTTCTTAATGCTGGGATTACAGGTGTGAGGAACCTAGCCCAGCTTCGACATTTACTATGTGATGAATATTTTATTATCTGCCTTCTTGTCTTGCCCCTGGACAGCATAATTACTAATGGATCTCATATATGTACCTTCTAATAATGTGTGCTTGGATGTTTACAGGGAAAAATACAGTGAGAAATAAGATTCATACGCCTCACTCGAGCAGCTCATTGAAAATACCTTTCCTCTTGTCCTTTATAATTTCCAGAGAATATTCCTCCTAGGAGGGTCTCCTGGATTGACTCCAGTCCACCATTTTAAGTAATCTGAATCTTTTTCTCATCTCTCTGGATAATTATTTAGTTCTATTGATTTCAGTTTTGTCCTTGTATAGTCTAACATCCAAACTGTATTTGAGGGCAGAAAATTATATATACTCTGTATGATCTTTCATTTTGTACTCAATATTATTATTGCTTACTGTTATGATGTTGCATGACAGGCTATAAAGGTTTAAAGGTTGGCATGAAAACACAATAGAAAGACTAAGGATGAGATAAATGGGAAATGGCACCATAATTTACAATAAAAATACATAACGGCATTCCATCTTGACAAAATAATTTCTCCTTGCTGTTACTTAGAACCTGTACTGCAGGGTGGTGCAACTGTTAAGCTATTCTACATTTAAAGAAACATTAAGGTGTACAATTGAGTTTATTTCAATCTCTTGACAATAAAGGTTCCATTCACATCTTTCTGAGAATAATACTTCATAATACTATGGAGGTCCCTAACCCCAAAGACTCATCATGTTGTACATAATTCCCTCTGCTTAGTCAGTAATCACTACTCTCCTGAATCTGTGAAATTGAATGACTTCACTTGCTAGTAGAGAGCCAGTTTCTGTTTCAGGCTTGCAATCAGGTCTTTATGCTGAGCTCAGGACTGCTTCAATCTATCAAACTGCCTTTGGAATATTGGATTTTTGCACTCACTCTTGACTTTTCATTGTGTTCCAGTTCTGAATACCAGAAACAAATGGCCACTTGGCCACTGGTTAGCTGCCAACAGAGCATATCTGCATTGTAATTAAGAATCATTTTGTATGACATGTCAGCCTGCCGAGCTGGCAGAAGGACACTGATCCCAGAAGGTCAAGACCTCCACCTTCTGAAATTGTACCACTACAGCTTCATCTCCTTGAGCTTCAAGACTCTCATAATGTTCACATTAGCACTCTAGCAGGTACTAGAAGCAGAAATGAAATTGGCTTAACGTGTAGTACCTTCTATATGCTAAGAGTTGTACTGGGTACATTCACAGCTGGAGTCTCAACTCAATCCTCATACTGACTCCAAGTAGTCAAGAACTGGCATTATCTCCATTTTACAGTCAAGGACACAGAAGCTCAGAGAGATGAAGTAAGCATGATCACATTGCTAGTAGGTAACAGATCTAGGATTAGAGCCCAAACTAGCAAAATCTACATCCTATGTTCTTTCTCTTCTATCATGCTCTCTTAGCAATGAGATACAGACTGCTTCTTATCTGACTCTCCTTCTGTCTTTGTGTTCAAGGAGGAGGTCTACTGGTGATTTGACTTCCTTTACTATTCTACGTAGGCTTGGCCTGCCTCAGTTTTTCTTCTCTTTTTCACAGCAGCTGTCTATGACCAAATGCCCATCCTTATCCTCTCCTTCCCATTGTGCCCACAGTAGTGACTTACTAGAACGTCTCAAGTTTACACATTGGATGAGACAGTGCATCAAACAGCATTTGCACTCCCAAATCGTTGAAATAATTTCCACTTAAGTCTAGTAATGTGAGCCTCACATTTCTGTTGAGGACAGAGGCAAGAGCAGCACTGCATGTGTCTGTGAGATGACATTCTCCCAACCTGTAAAGGATTTAAGATTTAAGAAATAAATCAGTTTGACCAGGCACAGTGTTATATACCTGTAACCCCACTACTCAGGAAGCAAAGGCAGGAGGAGTGCTAGAAGTCCAAACCCAGCCTGGCTTATGTGGCAAAAATGTCTCAACCTGCCTCTCAAACTATGGGGGAAAGACAAAGAAAGGAGTTGATGTCATCCCAAGTTTCCTATTGCCACTCCCTTTCATATGCAGCCTGGAACAAAAGCTTTCTAAACAGTGAATCCTCATGTACTTACCATAAAATCTGTAGTTTACAGCAGGGGTGTTTCAGTCCTTCACACAGGACCTGCATGCCCTCATCACCTAAAGCATTATCACTGAGATCAAGGTCTCTTAGGTGCTCATTGGTAGAGAGTGCATCGCACAAATCCTGACAACACACTCCCGTCAGATTACAGGTCCACAACCTGCCAATAAGCAATAATATAAAGAAGGTTGCTATCATCTCACCTGCACTGAGTCACTCTAGAAATTGGGTTTTCCCATTAGAAAAAAACACATTAGAAGATCCAAAGTACCATGTGAAAAAAAAAAAAAAAACCCTTGGATAAGCAGTGATTGAGGAGAAAGGATGATTTATTCCCTCTGAATTATTTGGTTCTTCAATTTTTTTGTTTTCTTAGATATTCAACCACCAGGCCAAAAAATACTTACTTTTTGGAGTTGCTGTAATATTAGAAAACTCTGCCTGTGTGTACAGTTTATGATACTCACGACAGATCCTTTAACTGACAGTCAGGCTGTTTTAATCCTTCACATAACAACTTCAGTCCCAAATCTCCAATTTTATTATTAATTAGCAGCAGCTTTGTCAGGCTCCGGGTAGAGCTGAGGACTTGTGCAAGAGGCTCACAACAAGCTGCAGAGAGGGAACATTCAGAAAGCCTGGAGGGATGGAGACATGAGGTGGCTCTTAACTGTAGCGGCAGAAAGTCCCACTGATCCTTAACATGCTCAAGCCAAAGAGAAAGACAAGGACAAGCACTTACACAAGATTCTCAGTGGTATCTTTTGCATGCAGCAGACCTTCACAAAGATGATGGACGCCCGTGTCCCCCAGGACATTGCCAAACACAAACAGTTCTTTTAAAGTCTGACTCACTTGCAAAAATGAAGAGAGCTCCACACAGCTAGCATCTGTGAGATGGCAATTGCTCAAGCTATCCAGAGAAAAAGAAAAGAGAAATCAGTCACTGCTGTTATTTTGGCTTCCTGTGAATTTTCTACCGATTTCTCTGCCTCTTCCCTTGAGTTCCAGCTCCTATCTCACCTCCCGAGAGAACCTCCTGCTTTGGTCTCCAGCCCATATTGACCCTCTTCCCTTCCCTTGGCTCAGCTGATAGCTAGTATGTATCTGTGTGTCCCTAAATGCAGCCTTGTAATTTGAAGAACTTCTGGAAACACCACGCACATCTAGCCCCTTATCAAGTAGACAGAGCTATTCTTTATATAGTGAATATTTAGTTAGTATAATGCCTATAAAGATGTAGCATGTAGAAAACATCAGACTTGGGACTAAATTTGGAGTAACATCCTGACTACATGGCTTAGCTGTATGGAATGGGAAAAGTTACTGTTCCGTAGTTCCTTGGTTTCTTTAGCTGTAAAACAGACATAGTAAAAAGCAACTTGTATGATTATTGTGAGACTACAATGAGGTAACTTGTGACAAGCACCAAGTACATAGCAAAAATTTTAAAAGTTCAAAGGTCACTACAGGCCAGATACTTCTTAGAAACTTACTCTAGCTTCTCCACTTTACAGCTGGAATGTCTGAGACCTTCACAAAGATACTTCACCCCTTTGTCCCCCAGGGGGTTTTCACTCAGATCCAACTCCATAAGGTATGGGTTGAAAATGAGAACAGAGGCAAGAGACTTGCAAATGGCCTCTGAGCTTCCTGGGGAAAGGCTGGCACACAACCTGTAGAAAAAGATGCACAGACAGAGCTGGTCTCTTTAGTGGACTACTCATTTCCTCTCTTCAGGCCCCCCAACAACTTTCTATTCTAACAATATCAAGAATTTCTAGATACGAATGACAATTTTTGAATCCTCAATATTTTCCTGACGTACAACTTGTAAATTCAGTTTTCAAGAAGGCTCATGTATCTAATCTTAATTTAGAAATTTCAAATAAAGGCTTTTTTTGTGTCGTGAGTTCTCAAGGGGGATCTTTAAAAAGCTTTAATGTTGGGGCTGGAGAGATGGCTCAGTACTTAAGAGCACATACTGTTCTTGCAGAGGATCTGGGTTCTATTCCCAGCACCCATGTCAGTTCAGGCCTCTGTAGGCACATGTTGGGTCTGGTCTCTGTGGGCAACATATGCTAAAATACACCTATTCACCTATTCTCACACACACACACAATTAAAAATAAAATAAAAATATTAAATCTTTGATGTAGGGGCTGGAGAGATGGCTTGGCAGCTAACAGTACTGGCTGCTCTTACAGAGGACAGTGGGTTCAGTTTCCAGCACTCACATGGGCGCTAACAACCATTTGGTAATGACAGTTCCAGGGGATCTGATGCCCTCTTCTGACCACTGAGGGCATTGTACAGCTGGGTACACACACACACACACACACACACACACACACACACACACACAGACACACACACACACACATATATGACACTCATACACATAAAAATTAATAAAATTTAAAGCTTTACTATTAAAGACTTTTGCATTAAACAAAATTTGTACAGGTACTAAGATGGCTATTTTGACTGTCAACATGGCTAGAACACAATACCCAGATATTTAGTCAAGCACTACGTTTCTGTGAAGGTAAGCGTTAGCATTTTAATCAGACTCAAGTATTATGGTTGGGTGTTGTCTAGGCAGTTGAAATCAGAAAAAAAAAAAACCTGACCTTCTCTGAATAGGAAATTGAACTTGAACTACAACAAAGATTCTTACCTAGGTCTCTAGCCTACCAGCCTAACCTACAGATTTGGGACTTACCACCTTCCATAATTACATCTCTGTCTGTCTGTCTTGGTCTCTCTCTCATCTCTCATCCCTTTTATCTTTCTCTTGTCTCTCTATGTCTCTGTCTCTCTCTCACACACATATACATATTGGTTCTGTTTCTCTGGAAAACCCTAGTATATACATAATAAATATGTGACTGAGGTATGAATACCACAGACCTTGGAGTCAGTTACATCTGGGATTTGAACTGTGTCTTGCCTTGCCAAATACTTAGCCTAATGATGTGGGCCTTCCATTTCTTCCTCTGCTGAAGTGAGAATAATAATCTAGACTTCTCGAGCTATTGTACAGATTAAGTTAAATCATGCATACAAAACATTTAGCACAACAGTTACCACAAAGTAATTATTCTATAAATGTGAGTTATTATTTTCATTGATGACATTTCCCCTTGAAAGAAAAAATTCTCTTGATAACCATGTTACTTACATAAGGACATTTTATTTTGTTTGTATTTTATTTGGGTTTTTTGAGACAGGGTCTCCCTGTTGCCCCAGCTGGCCTGGAGCCTGCTACGTAGACCAGGCTAGCTTTGATCTCACAGAGATTTGCCTTCTTCTGCCTCCCAAGTGCTGGGATTAAAGGCACATGCCACCACACCTGGCTCATAGGGACATTTTAAAGGACTGCTACTGTTATTCCTTTCTATGAGTCCTTGAAATGTGTTTTGATGGCATAACATCCATGTTGAATTTTACATTAAAAAAATCATTGTAGAATGATAACTACTAACAGTTCCAACTTACTTGAGCTTCTGTAACTTGCAATTTAGATCGTTTAAGCCTTCGCAGAGCAACTGCAAAGCTGTAACTTCCAGTTTGGTTTCATAAAACTCGAGCTTAGTGAGCCACTGGTTGGTGCTAAAAATAGAAGACAGCACCCCACAAGAAGCCGGAGAGATAAGGCAGCGGTACAACCTTTAGAAAACAGAAAAATGACCTAATTACCTTATTTACATTCCCCCTCACAGAAACAGAATTCAGTTAAAAATGGTATGAATGAAAAAATAAATTATCCACTGTCATTTACCTCAATGACTGCAATGTACAGCTTGGGCGTTTTAATCCTTCACATAGAAACTTCATTCCTGAATCTTCCAGGGTACTTTTTACAAATTCTAACTCTGTGAGATATTGGTTGGTTTCAAATACTGAGGAGAGATCCCTGCCACAAGAAGCTGTGAGGTGGCAAAAAATCAGTCTGTGAAGAAAATGACATTTCAGGAAAGAAAGTGGTTCTGTTAAGAGGCACTTGCATATATCTTACTGAAAAGACGAATTCTTCCAATGTATTTAAGAAGTTACTCAGTGCTTAGGACAGTGCTAGATGCTTCAAACCTAGAGATATCTAAGACATGAACTATGTTCTTGATGAATACTAAATTAAGAGGAAAAGATTGCAAAATCATAGATTATATAATACAGAGAGAAAAATACTGCAAGAGAGATAAAGAAGGTATTGCAGGGCAATAGAAAGCATACACAATGTAGCTTAATGTGAACTGGGGGTTAAAGGATCAAGAAATAAGAAAATCCTAGCATGCCTCCCGATGCCACGACTCTGTTGTTTGAGTTTGTCCAGAGACCTGGTTCTAAGACTGAGCTGCTGTAACCCAAGCTATATAACTGTGGATGCTGAGTAGGCAGCTGGTCTAGCACCCGTTCTCCATGGCCACCTGAGCCCTGAGGTACCAGAGTCACACAAAAGAGAGCAACAGCCATGCAGTCATGCAAGAGGCAGCAGGGCCCATTGCCACAGTCACTACTGCTCTTGCTTAGGCTAGTGGCAGGGCTGCCCACATGTACCATTTAAATTGTGAACAAGGAGCTGCACCAGTCCTGATGAATTGAAAATAGTCCTGAACATTAAAAGAGAAGTGACATTAAGAGGAAGAAATGTTTGCACACCTGTGTGAGGGGACAAGAAATGAAGAAGTTAGGTAAAGATATGGAAGTATGGAGAGAAGAGAGGCCAAGGGTATTCACATGAAGCAGCCTGTGCAAAGGCCAAGAAGCAAGAGAAAAGATGCAATTTAGAAATTCTAAATTATTTGTGAGGGCCTACTTTTAAAGTGTATCTACGTCTAATGAGATGGCTCAGCCAGTAAAGGCACTTGACCACCAATTCCGCCAACCTGAGTTGGATCTCTGGCACAAGCATGATGGAAGGAGAGAACTGATTTCTCCAAGTTTTCCTCTGACCTTTACACATGCACTGTGATACAGAAACACATGTGTACATGCATACACACAACAGTTAAATGTAAGAAAATTTAAATAAATACATGTATATGTGTCTATGTATATACATACATAATATACATCTATTATATATTTATATATTATATTTATTATATAATATATATACACTCTATCCATATCAGACAGTTAACCACTCTCCCACTGTCGTGATTATAGGAAAGTATGTGCTTTCTAGGTATCAAGAGACAGCTGTGCAACATGGGTCAGACATGGACACACTGAGAGCTTTAGACAGCAGGAGGCTGAGGCTGTGAAAGGTACATTTAGTAGGTGGCCACTCCCTCTGGTGAGACACAAATCCAACCACTAACTTGAGAGTAACAGTAAAGACCAAAAGTCTTGAGCCCACGGTGGTTAGTGAACTGCTCAGCCTCTAAAGCTGCCTCACTGCCACATGTAGTTTGCTGCAGGGAGGATCAAGAACTTTGAGCTGTTTGGGGGATGATTTGATTTTCACAACCTCCTGTCTACAACAGGGTGGTTTACTGCTGCTGGGATCTGAAAGCACAGAGATCTGAAGGCTGAAATTCTGGGTTCCCTTGACTCTCCCACTCTGGTGACATCTCAGTACTCTGTTTTCCTCTGCTTTTCAATGCATTCCTCAACTTTACCATTAGCTACCTAGCATATATAAACTGGAGTGGGCTGATCTCCGGATCAAGTGAGAACCTGCATGGTAAATAGACAACAAAGCTTAGTGCAGCCAGCAGCAGCTCTGGAGATTCAAAGGGAAGCTTCTAAGGTGGATGAAGGCCTGCGGGACAGGTGACACTTAACCGGCCAGGGCTCAGCAATAGGAGGAACTGAAGAAAAAAAAGATTCTAGTGTCAACTCATCACTCCCTCATCCAGAAGACTCTAACATTAAGGCCCAAGAAAGAAGCAACCCCATTTCTTGCCATTTTTTACATTTATTTTCCCTTTTAGTTTTCCCTTTGTTCTAGTATAATTTAGTACTCTTTTTGGGTTTTTCATTATTTTTTTTGATTGGCAAAATGATTTATTTTTTTAAATATTAAATCAGAATCTAATGAGATACAGATGAAGATATTAAGTGACAATTACTGATGTGCATATGAGAAAAATCACACTACCAGTCATCAGCAAGAATTAAGGCCCAGGTAGGATGGTCACCCTGAGTTCCAGGTTATCTTGGTTGACACAGAAAGCCCAACCAGGACTGAAGTAACAAGCCCAGTGTCACACAGACATACAGACACAGACACAGACACACACAGACACACAGACACACACACACAGAGTGAGGGTGAAAACATCCAGTAGAACCAAGTAGAGGGCAGTATGCAGTGCAAGGCAGGATGCTGTTGAGAGTAAGACGCAACACAGGGCAGGGTGCAGTGGTTAGCAGGGTGCAGTGGAGAGCAGGGTGCAGTAGAGAGCAGGATGCAGTAGAGGAAAGGTTGCAGGGGTCAGCACAGGCAATGTCCCTTAAACTAAACGCACCCACACCCAACGCCCCCACTACTACTCCTAGAAACCCACAGACAAGCTCTCCACATCCCCCAAATAGCCAGTGGAGACACTCAGCAGGGCCATGTCCAGCACATTAAGAAACTGACCCATTCAGGAAGCAGGAGTCTCCACCTGGAACTGGCCTGGAGATCTGCAGGACACAGCAGGGACTGCCCCTCATAGATTAACAATTATTCAAGGCAGATGAGTCCTGATCTGCAATGCCACCTTGTCCTTACACACAAATGACACACCAAGGATTTGTAAGGGTCTATCTAGGAATGAGAAGACTTGCATGAAGTCAGTATTTAGCGAGGGGAGCCATTGGAGATGGAGAAGCCTGGAGAATCCAGTGAGCCTGGGACTATGCTGCATGGGGAGTTTCTGCTGGGCCTGCTGCTGCATCTGGAACTGCCCCTGGAGCATCTGCTGGGGCTGCAGGTGTAGCTGTGTCTGGAGCCTTCTCTTGGGTTCAGGCAGTTGCATTTGAAGCTGTAGCTGGGACTTCAGAGGGTACTTCTGGATCCTCGTTGAACATGTCAAGTTGTTCCTGGGAATTCTTAGTTTTTAGCTCTGTGTTTCTGAAACCAGACCAGGACTTGGTGATCCGTTACATCAGTCCTTTCCGCCAATGCCACATGGTCATCACAGGACAGGTAACTGGCACTTTCTGGAAGATTTTTCCAGTTCCCGCTTCTGCTCTTTAGTATGGGTGGACTGGGGGACACTTGGGGCCCTGAAAAGCCTGGGGAATCCAGGAAGTATTGGAAAACTAGGATAACATGGAGGCCCTGGTGACTTGAGAAGTATAGGCAAACTGGGGTAGGTGGGGACTCTTGGAAACCTGAAATAACTTGTGGGCCTGATAACTCTGGGGCATTTGGAGATGTGGCTGCATTGGGAGGCCAGGAAACATTTGGAAACTTGGGGGTACTGGGAAACCTTGGCATATTTCTTGACCTGGATGCATTGGTCAGGCAGAAGGCACTGAAATATCTGAGGGCATTGGAGGGCATCGGAGGGTCTGGGAGCACAGGGGGATTTGGTGGCACTGGAGGAGCTTCCTGCATTGAAGCATCCAGGACAACCTCATTGCTTTATTTTACTTTCTTTATTGTTTCTTATTTTTCTTACCTTTAATTTTATTTATATACTCTCTCCTTTCTTCTTCCTCACATTCATTCTTATATTTGTTTCATCCTACTTAACATTTCCTCATTTTCCCCTCATCAGTCCCTTTCTTTTAGTTCACTATTACCTCTGTCTTACTTTTTAGTTTTATAATTTACTCCACATTATTTTTGCCATTTCCTTGTATATGGTTATCAGTGGTACTCCTAGTGACCCACGAGGAAAAATTTTCCTTCCTGTTCTCAAGACTTTATGCTCTCTTGGCCTAGAAGTTTTAGGCAGGAGCCTTTCTGCCAGGAGATAAAGCACATTCCATTGAACTGTAAGTTAAAACTTCCCACTGGCCACTTTGGGCTTCTGATGTCCCTAGGTCAAGAGGCTAAGAAAGGAATTACAGTTTTAGGAGGAGTGATTGATCCAGACTACCAGGGAGAAAATAGACTGCCTCTCCACAGTGGAGGCAAGGAAGTAATCTGGAATGCAGGTAAATGAGAAACTGCAACAACTCAATCCAGACATGACACCAAATGGCCCAGATCTTTCAAGGATAAAGGTATGGGTCACTCCTCCAAGGAAGAGCCAAGATCTGCTGAGGTGCTCACTGAGGTGGAGAACATACAGAACGGGTAGTAGAGGAAGGTAATTACAAATATCAGTGAAGGCCATGTGATCAGTTGAAGAAACAATGGTAATTGACATTCTGTCCTACTTTGTTGAGAACATGTTCATGCATACACACACATATTAAGTAGTTGTGTTTTCTTTCCTCTATTATTTTATGAGCTAGTGTGAAATTAACTGAGATAATAGTGGTTATGTGTTGCAAATCTGTATTACCATATTCAAGCTACAAGACACTAAAAGACAAAGTATTCCTCCATGGTCTCTGCTTTAGCTCCTGCATCTAGGATCTTGCCTTGAATTCCTGCACTGACATCCCCCAAAGATGGATATTGGAAGACTAAAATAAAATAAACCCTTTCCTCCCCAAGTTGGTTTTGGTCAGCGTTTTGTCACAGCAACAGAGAAACAAACTAAAATAGACACTGGTACCAGGAGTGGGGTGAGGGAAGCAAGGTAGTAGCAGCAGTCCTCCATGGTCTGTGCAACAGTTCTTGCCTCCAGGTTCCTGCTCTGAGCTTCTACCCTAGTTCCCCTCCATGATGAACTGTAAGTTGACAAGTGAAATAAACCCTTTTCTCCCCAACTTGCTTTTGGCCAGTATTTTATCACAGCAATAGAAAGTAACTAGAACAGTGGTATATCAGTCCATTTTAATTTTAATTATAATTCTACACTATTTTGATGAGGCTTTTTTTATATTAAAGTGTTACAGCAGTTTGTTTCCTCCTCTCTGATTGGTCCTGGGGATTGAGTGTTCAAGAGAAGGCTTCTCATTAAGAAGATTCCAAAAGGGGCTGGAGAGACGGCTCAGTGGTTAAGAGCACTGGCTGTTCTTGCACAGGACCCTGGTTCAATTCTGAGCACCCACATGGCAGCTAACACCCATCTGTACCTCTGATTCCAGGGGATCTGATGCCCTCTTGTGACCTCCACAGGCATTGCATGACACAGGTGCACTCACACATATGCAGGCAATACACTCATACACATAAATATTAAAAATAAATAAAGAGAATATTAAAAAAGAATCCCCAAATAAATCAGAAGAAATATCTATTCTAACACACATGCAAATCACAATTCAGAAACAGACACATACCCATGAAAACACAAAGCAACATGACTCCTCCAAAAGATCACAATTCATCAGTCACTGAATCTAAAGATATTTAAATGGTTGAAATGTCAGCAAAGACTTCAGAAGTCTAATTGTTAAAATGATTAATGAATTTAAAGAGGATTCAAATGAGCTGATAAATGAGGGCAGTGAATTCATGACCTAAACATGGAATTCAGCAAGAAAATTGAAATTTGGAAAAAGTTGGAAATGAAATACTTGGTATATCAAAACAAACAAACAAAACAAAACTAGTAGAAAGCATCACCAGTAGACTAGATCAAGCAGTTCAAACAGTATCAAGGATTGAAGAAAAGGCTGAGGAAATACTATATTCAGACATTAATAAAGAAAAAACAAGCAAGCATGACCACATTTTATGGGATATGGGCTAGAGAGATGGCCCAGTGGTTAAGAGTTTGGTTCCCAGCACACACACGGCAGCTAATAACCATCTGTAACTCCAGTTCCAGGGGATCTGACTCCTTCTTCTGCTGTCTGCAGGCACTGTATGACAGAGGTGCACTTACATACCTGCAGACAATACTATTACTCATACACATAAGCTAAAAATAATAAATAAAATATTTTTAAACATGTTTTTAAATGGGGCTGGAGAGATGGCTCAGTGGTTAAGAACACTGGTTGTTCTTGCAGAAGATCCGGGTTCAAATCCCACCACCCACATGGCAGCTAACAAGTGTCCCTAACTCCTGTTCCAGGGTATCCAATGGCCTCTTCTGTCTTCCATAGGCATTGCACGACACAGTTGCACTTACCTACATGCAGGCAATACACTCATACACATAAAATAAAAATAATAAATAAAATATTTTTTAAAAAAAGAATTAGGGGATGTGATCAAGGGACAAAATTTAAGAATCCACAGGGTAAAAGCTGAGGCCAGCATGGTCTATACTGCGAGTGTCAGACTAGCTCAGGCTACAGGGTGACACTGTCTCAAAAAGACCGATAATAACAACAATAGCATTTTTTAAAGTTAAAAGCATGTAAGTCCCATTCCATGAAATTGTAGCAGAGATTTCCCCATATCTAGTAAAGGACATGGACATTCAAGCACAAGGGGGACTTAAAATCCCAGACATATATTACCAAAAAAGAGCCTGTCTCCAATGCATGCAGTTAAAATGCTAAGATAGCAGAACATGAAATAGTAAAAGCTGCAGGAGAAAAATTCAAATTGCTTACAAAGGCAAGGCAAACTCAGTACTGTCAGACCTCTTAGAGAAAACCCTAGTATCCAGGAACACATTAGTCATATATCTCAAGCCCTAAAAGTAAATAACTCACAATCAAAATTATTATATCCAGCAACGTTATCGTCTAAAATTGATGGAGAAATGACTCAGTTGTTAAGAGCACTGGCTTTTCTTGCAGTGGATCCAGGACCCAGGACCCACATAGTGGCTAACAACTGTTTGTAACTCCAGTTTCCAGGGATTCGACACCCTGTTCTGACCTCTGCGGGCACTGCATGATGTCGATGCACTTACATACATGCAGGCAAAACACTCATACACATAACATAAAAATAATTTTAAAAAATTCAAAAATGGATGGAGAAGGCTGGAGAGATCTCTCAGTGGTTAAGAGTACTAGCTGCTCTTGCAGAGGATATGGGTTCAATTCCCAGCACCCACATAGTGGCCAACAAGCGTTTGTAACTCCAGTTCCAGCCGATCCAAAGTTCTCTTCTAACCTCCATGGGCACTGCACAATATGGGTGCACTTACATCATGTAGGCAATACACTCATACACATAAAATAAAAATAATAAAATTTAAAAATTAATGGAGCAAAATATTGGGATTTGTCTAATTATCGAAATTAGGATTTGAGTGACTATATTATTTTTTATAATGTTAAAAATACA
>NW_008355642.1:4016550-4047255 GCF_000622305.1 Nannospalax galili
CTCCAAGAAAGCAGAAACTAAGCAATCATAACCACTAAGTCAGCATTGCAGCCAATACTTAAAACAATACTACACACAGAGGAAGAAAATAGTCAAACAACTCAGTATACCAGCAAATCCCTTAAGATGAGTATGAGAGAAATAAAATCAGTAATATTCTAAACAACCAGGAAAACAAACAACAAAATTATAGGAATCAGCATATCTCTCTCAATAACAGCCATAAAAGTCTTAACTTTCCAATTGAAAGACACAGGCTGATTGAATTTTATAAACAAAATCGGAAACTGTTTATTATCTGTAAAAACAGCTTAGTAGCTAAAACAGATTAAAGGTGAAAGGACAAAAAATATATGAAGCAAGTGGAAAATGAAAACAAGGAGGAATAATTATATTCCCTATCTGACAAAGTAATCGTCAAGCAAAACTTAAATGAGACAAAGATGGTCACTACATAGTAATAAAGGGCACATTCAATTTCATAAAAGAAATTATAGAAAATATACAAATGCATGCAGATTAAGCAATCCACTCTGGAATGATCATTGAAGAAATCAGGGAGGACATTAAAAAATTCCTAGAGGTTGGCAAGAGGCCCCAGCCATAGCTCAGGAACTACTGGCAACAGATAGCTGCTGCGAGAGCAAGAGTCAATTTTAAAGGTATGATATTTGGTAGGTCAACCAAGATACAGGGGATGAACCCACACCCAAGCACATGTGGGGACACAAATTAGACTTAATAGGCCTTAGAAAATACTGGAAGACATGGAGTTGGGGGGTCGTAAGGTGGAGATGGACATGAGGGGGGGTCTGAATATGATTAAAATGTATTATTATAAAATTCTCAAAAGAATCAATAAAAATGAATTTTAAAAACCAGTAGTATTTCTAAATAATGAACATGGTGAGAAAGAAATCAAGAAAAATTTCATTCAAAACTGTGCCCAACAAGAGCGGGGAGAATATCTACCTAGGAATCAACATAACCAAGGAGGTTAAAGATCTCTGTAACAAAAACATCAAAACACTGAACAAACTGAAGAAGATACTAGAAGAAAGATTTTACCTACACACTGATTGGCAGAATTAATATTGTAAATTACCAAAAGTGATCTACAGATTCAATGTAAGCCTCATTAATATTCCAATCACATTCTTCACAGAAATAGATGATACAGTGGTAGAGTTTAAGTGGAAGCACAAAATTTGGACCCCAAAATTGACAACACAATTCTAAGCAAAAAGAGTAATGCGGAGGAATCATAATATCTGATTTCAAATGACACTGTAGTTCCACAGAAACAAAAACAGGCATGTAGGCCAACACAATAGAATACCAAACAGAATTAAAACCACACAGCTACAGCCACCTGGCGTTCAACAAATGTCTCCAAAACACGAACGAAAGGAAGGAAGGAAGGAAGGAAGGAAGGAAGGAAGGAAGGAAGGAGAAAAACCCTTTTAAACAAATGGTACTGGGAAATCTGGATAACCACATGCAGAAGAATAAAAATACATCCATCTTTCTCATCCTGCAAAAAAACAGATTTAAAAAATGGATCAACATCTTAATTTAAGACTTGAAATCTTAAAACCTCTAGACGAAAACCTAGGAGAAACACTTCAAGATATAGGCATAGGCAAAGACTTCTGAAGAGCATTCCAATAGCCCAAGACATCACAGCATGAACATACAAACGGGATTGCAAGAAATTAGAAGAACACTTCTGCAGAGCAAAGGAAATAAAACAGTTAAGAGACGGTCTACAGAAGAAAATTCTTAGCATCTATACATCTAATTGTAAATTAGTATCTACAATCTATAAACATCTCAAAATATCAAACACCAAAAAAGTCATCCAATTAATAAATAAGGAAATTGGACAGTTCTCAAAAAAAAGTACAAAAGGCCAATAAATATATGAGCAAAAAGGTTTACAATCCTTAGCCTTCATGGAAATGCAAATCAAAACTACACTGAGATCCCAGAGAATGTGCAGACAATAACACAACACATATAAATTGCTGGTAGGAATGTAAATTAGTGTAGCAAACTATGGAAATTAGTATAGAGGTTTTTCAAAAATACTAAAAATAGAAATACCATATGCCACAGTTGAAACTGAAATTATACAAGAGGTACCTGAACATTCATGTTTATTATGGCACTATTCCCAATAGCCAAGTCATGGAGTCAGCCTAGATTTTTCTGTCCACAAACAGAAAAACGCATAAAATATGCGTGGTGGTGCACATGTTTAATCCCATCACTCAGGAGCCATAGGCAGGCAGATCTCTGTGAGACTGAGGCCAGCCTAGTCTACACAGTGAGTTCCAGGTCAGCTAGGGTTACAGGGAGACCCTGTCTCAAATAAAAAAGAAAAAAGTATATATGCATAGTGGAGTTTTATTTACCCATAAAGATAAAATTATGGGTTAAGAGGATGGCTTGGTGGATAAAGTATTCACTATACAAGTTGACTTAGGATCCCCAGTGCTGAGGGTGGCAGCATTTGTCTGAAATCCTAGGGCTGGGGGCCTGACAAAGTTAGATTCCAGGGGCTCACTTGCCAGCCACTGTACTGGTAATGGCCAATTCCAGGTTTAACAAGAAACCCTGTGTCAAAAAATAAGGACAGGCTGGCAAGATGGATCAGTGTGTAAAGGCACTTCTTTCCAAGCCTGATGCCCAGAGTTCAATCCTAGGGACTCATATAGTGGAAGGAGAAAACTCAACTCCTGCAAGTTGTTCTCTGACCTCCACATATGCACCGTAGCAGGCAAATGTGTGTATAAATGTAGAAACAAACAAACAAACAAACAAATAAATGTAATAAAAAATAAGGTGAAGAGGTGATTGAGGAAGATATCACATTAACCTATGGTCTCCACATGTGCCCATACAGGCAAGCACACTTACACTCATACATGCATATACCCATACACCACACAAACAAATTTTTTTTAATTAAAAAAGAAAATGTCATTTCCAGGAAAATCGATGGAACTGGAGGTCATGTTGTTAATGAAATGGGTCATAGTCAGAATGACAAATATTGCATTTTTCTATTATGTGGAATCTATCTACACACACACAGACACAGACACACACACAAAGTATTGGGGAAGTATTTGGGAGGAGGTAGCAGATTAGCGGGAAAAGAAAGAGGGATAAGAGAGGGCAATGGAGGTATGAGCAAAATATGTAATATATACATGAAAATGTCATAATAAACTTCATTTTCTATAATGAATACATGCTAATAATTCTTTAAAAAACAATATTTACAATAAGTTTACCAAGAAAACTTTTTTTTTCAATTTGGGAAAACATAATACACATTATTTTAAACTTAAAAAAAAAGTGTGTGGGCTAGAGAGATGGCTCAGCAGTTAAGAGCACTTGCTGTTCTTGCAGAGGATCCAAGCTTAGTTCCCAGCACCTACATCAGTTGGCTCAACAACCACCTTTAACTCCAGTTCCAGGAGATCCGATGCCCTTTCTGGCCACTGCAGGCACTTCATGTGGTATACATACAATCCAACAGATACACACACACACACTCACACACACATAAATATTAAAAAGTGTGTCTGTGAGAAAGAGAGAGAAAGTGAAAGAGAAAGAGAAAAAGAAAGTGAAAGAGCAACAGAGGACAACCTTAGGTGACCCTCCTAACCCTCCACCTTGTTTGAGACAGCAACTCTTCCCTTGCTGTTGCCAACACTAGGCTAGCTGGCTCCAGGTTCTCCTGTCTGTCTTCCATCTATCCTCAGGAGAACTGGGATCACAGAAGACCACTAACATACTTGGCTTTACATGGGTTCTGAGGATTCAAACCTCAGGTCCTCAAGCATGTGTGGCCATCTCTCCAGCCCCTAAATGTATTTTATGAGAGAAAAAAAATTTAACATTTTAAAAAAATGCTCTCTAATCTTATTCTCAAAGAAAATTAGTACTAAAATGCCATACAATACCATGTTTTTAAATGGTTCTTTATAGCAAATGCAACCAGAGAGAGAATTTTTTAAAGTTTTAAAAGCCTACATTTTTCTTACCCTCCTACATGAGTCCATCTCCCAGAAATAATGAATGTTGAGTATTGATGTATATCATCTCCCATTTCAGTTCTCTGAGATTACAGAAACATGCAATACACACACAAACACACGTATGGCATATTCTTCGTTTGTACATTTTATGAAAATTGGACCACAGAAAACCTTTAACTTTATACATACTTCTGTCATTTGGTTCTCCACGTGGCCCTTAGGGAGAAATCAAAATTCGGTTGTCAACAAGGTCATATAATAAATAGAAAATCATTACTTAGCCTGTGGTCTATCTGGTTTCTGAGGTCTAGACCTCAGAAAGTCATTGAGCGTTTTAAGGACACATTCAGATCCCTCTGATGACAGGGTAAAATGAGAACTTCCTGATGTCAGAGAGCTGCAGTGGTGGATGGAAGAAATGAAGGAGACCTGTGGAGAGCCACAGCCTCCGCCGCCATTACAAGATGGCGCCGGTATCCGGACCTTCTTAAAAGTAAACATCCTGCCACACCCATAAGGGGCGTGCACAAGAGCCTGCTTTCCCCCGCCTCCTCCCGTGGCGTGATCTCCAGCAACCAATCCGCTTCTTATACGTCATAGATGGGACCTTTAGACTATATAAGCAACCGCTCTCCCGCTTCTCGGCATCTTCGGTCTTTAAGCTTCTAAGAGTGTAAGATGCGCATACAATAAACTGCTGCAGAAGGATCCTGACTTGTCCTCCCGCGTCGTTCTTGCCGGCGAGACGGAAAGCGGTCGGGGACAGCTGGTGCCGAGACCCGGGACTCAACATCGCTGGCGCCGCCCGAAGACCCCTCCAATACAGGAGGAGGATTCAGAACTGCAGGTAGGTTCGGAGAGGTATGGATATTGTGGAGATTGCTGGAATTGTTTTCGCCTTGATTATGGGAGCCTTTATGATTCTGCTTCTCACCCTATGCTTCCACGCGGGTTACTGTCAGGAAGAAGGGCAAATGGTTCTAGAGGATCTCCAGGACAGCCTATCAGAAACCGAACGAAATGAAAGGATGGGAGCACGTGCAAAAGAAAATAGGGCCCAAAGTGAAAATGGACCTCCCGGTAAGCCAGAGGAAGGCAGGGGAGAGAGCACTGTCGAAAAGGACGGAGCAAGAAACCAAGTAACAGGTTTTAGACAGGGAAGAAACTTACCAAAGGGGTATTTATACCCCACAAGGGAACTTGCTGCTCTGCAGTTAGAAGAGAGCAGTTTAAGCCCAGAAGAAGAGATAGAATTAGAAGAACAAGCAGCAAATTATGAAGAAAATAGATACAGGCCACTGGAATATAAGAACCCAGTGCCCTACGCTGTGGGACGGGGAGCTGCTACTGCCCCCCCACCTTATTCAATACAGCCATCATGTTCACTCCTCCCTAAAATTGTGAGGAAAAAGCTGGGTATGGCCTTCCCAGTCTTTGAAGCACCCATAGAAGGGCAAGAAGGCATGGGACGGATCTATGCACCTATAGACTATAATCAAATAAAAGAATTGGCTGAAGCAGTAAGAAAATATGGAGTGAATGCAAATTTTACTTTAGCACAGCTAGACAGACTGGCAAGAGATTCTATGACGCCTACTGACTGGCAAACTATTGCAAAGGCTACGCTTAATAGCATGGGCCAATTTTTAGAGTGGAAGGCACTATGGTATGAGGCTGCACAAGAGCAAGCCCAAATCAATGCAGCCTCCTTAACCCCTGAACAACAACAATGGACATATGAAATGTTAACAGGACAAGGAAGATATGCAAATGAACAAAATACTTATGCCTGGGGAGCCTATCAACAGGTTTCCATGACGGCAATTAGAGCATGGAAAGCTTTAACTAAAAAGGGAGAAGGAGCAACCCAGCTAACCAAAATTATACAGGGCCCACAGGAATCATTTTCAGATTTTGTGGCCAGGATGACCAAGGCAGCAAACAGAATTTTTGGAGATTCAGAATCTGCAATGCCTCTTATTGAGCAATTAGTTTTTGAACAAGCAACACAAGAATGCCGTAATGCCATTGCCCCTCGAAAGGGTAAAGGATTACAAGATTGGTTAAGGGTATGTAGAGAGTTAGGGGGCCCATTATCTAATGCAGGGCTGGCGGCAGCTATAATGCATATTGCCAAAAATGCTCCTCAAGGAAGAGGCAAAGGACCTTGTTATCAATGTGGCAAAATGGGACATTTTAAAAAAAGACTGCAAGAGTGCAGCCCCAAATAATCTTACAACTAAAATCTGCACTAGATGCAGAAAAGGGGCACACAAGGCCGAGAACTGTAGATCTATAAGAGACATTGAGGGAAAACTTTTGGTTCCCCCAAGGCCTTGGAAGAGCCCAAAACAAGAATTTAAGCCAAAAAACGAGATGAGGGGCCCTCAGTTCCAGGGCCCAGACAAATATGGAAACCCCGCCCAAACATGCCCATGGTCCAAAGCCCAATTGCAGCAGCGATTCGGGGACCGATTTCAGGAAATCATCTCCCCCACGGAGGAATGGGAAGATGCCTATAGCTGTCTCTTCATTGCCATGGAGTGAGAACCTTGTCATATGAAAATAGTACCATTTGTGCCCCATTGTCGAATAGTATTGAGCTTTGTACACATTATTGCTTTTACTGTTATTGTATTGGGATTTAAAAAATGTATTATTATTGTATGTATATGTGTACACTATGGCAGGGTGTGGAGAGCCACAGCCTCCGCCGCCATTACAAGATGGCGCCGGTATCCGGACCTTCTTAAAAGTAAACATCCTGCCACACCCATAAGGGGCGTGCACAAGAGCCTGCTTTCCCCCGCCTCCTCCCGTGGCGTGATCTCCAGCAACCAATCCGCTTCTTATACGTCATAAATGGGACCTTTGGGGCATATATAAGCAACAGCTCTCCCACTTCTCGGCGTCTTTGGTCTTCAGTCTTCAAATAAACTGCTGCAGAAGGATCCTGACTTGTCCTCCTGCGTCGTTCTTGCTGGCGAGACGGAAAGCGGTCGGGGACAGAGACCTGACTATGTTGCCCTCGGGTTGGCAACAGTGGCGGCAACTGCTGCAGGTGGCAGTGGAAGGTGCAGGCAATGCTGCAGAAGAGGGTGCAGGTGGAAGCAGTGGAAGGTATAAGCGGTGGCAGTGGAGGGTGCAGGCGTCGTTGCAGTGGAGGGGTACTGGTGGTGGCAGTGAAGGGTGCAGGCAGCAACTGCAGGATGAGTGAAAGTGGCAGTGGACACTGCAGGCGTCGCTGCAGTGGAGGGTGCCGGGGTCGCTCCAGTGGAGGGTTCATGTGGTGCTGCAGTGGAGGGGTGCTAGTGGTGGCAGTGGAGGGTGCAGGCAGCAGCTGCAGGATGAGTGAAAGAGGCAGTGGAGGGTGCAGGTGGCGCTGCAGTGGAGGGTCTGGCGGTGGCAGTGCAGGGTGCAGGCAGCAGCTGCAGGGTGACTGAAAGTGGCAGTGGAGGGTGCAGGTGAAGGTAGTGGAGGGTGCAGGCAGCAGGCAGCAGCTACACTGGAGGGTGCACGTGATAATGGCAGTGGGCAAGGGTTGGAGGTGATTTGTTTGGGGATGGGGAAGAAACAACCACAAATTATTACCCTTTGCCTACAGGGACCATCTTGGAGCCTCTGGGGGGATGGGTCTGCTCCCAAGATGCATCTTTTTCCTTCACGCAGTAAAGGGGGGTGGGGGGGGCTTGCTGCGAATTCTAGAACATTCTATCTCTATGGGTGGGCTTACCAGGCATGGGACAAACTATTACACTTGGGGGTGGAATTGGAGGCTTACTTAGGGGATACTTATTTCCTGTTTACTCTTGCTTCTTCCAGCCTTCGAGGGTTTTCAAACAGTTCCCTTTTTTTCAGGACACCCCCCAGTCTCTGGAAGTTGGAATAGTCGTAGAGCAAAAATCGCGAGACTTCCTTAGGAGACTCCATTTCTGAGACGCTTTCGGCGGGAGAGGTGCAGAAGAGAAGATACGTATAAGGTCTGCTCACTTTCTCAGCTTGTTTTTCTTGGCCTAAAATGTTGGTCTTGTTGCAAATGTGATGGGCCAGTACCTAACCTCCTCTGGCCACTGGTTGGAGAGGTGAAGCCTCGTGTGAGGTATCCAAGGGAAGTAACCACCTTTCTAGAGAGTCATTATTAGAGTGTGGCTGGGGTCTGGGAGGGGAGAGCAAAGGGATCGAGGGGAGGCTGATGGGAGGACTGGTTTATTTTTTTTCCAGGGCCAGTGAAGCCCTGAAGGCACTCAGCCATCATGGCCTTGAATCCCAAGGACCCCAACAGTGGGTTTCGGTACTGGAAGGTGTTAATGTTCATCAATGAGCAAATGGGCAAACACCCGAAAGGCCCAGAGTTCTACCTTGAGAACCTGACCCAGTCCTGGGAGGAGGTGGAAGACAAGTTCAGGTTCCTCCTGCAGGACAGCGAAGTCCCTAGAGAGGTTCAGGAAGCCTGCGCCTGGAGCAGCCTGGCCCTGGGCATGCGCTTTGCATGCATGCAGGGCCATTTGCAAGCACGCAGGGTGCAGTGGCTGTGTGACTTCGCCAGCAAGCACAGGTCAGCTGCACATGCCTTGGTATCAGACCTGAAGCAGCTCATCCAGCAGCAAGAGATAGAGCGCAAAGAGACGGCCTCCCAACTTAGGCTGACCCAGGCCAAATTGGCGGAGGTGCAGAGAGAGCGGGACCTACTGAGATTAAAACTGCTACACATGGTATGATTCTACCCCCCCCCACCCCGCCCCATCTTACTCCCATTCTAGCCCATCTCTATACCGGTATCCCATTCCCAGAACACTCAACCCTGCCCGCTTCTCTCTTAGGAGCTGAGGGCCACTCCAGAGGTGCCAGTTACGGCTGGTGCTGATGCCGGAGGGGCAGGGACACCAACACTACAAAAGAGTGAGAAGGAGGATGCAGCAGCTCCTGCTGTAGCAGAGTATGAAATGAAAAAGGAAATGGATGCAGACATAGAGGCGGCTGGCCCTGTGGCATCCACAATGAAGCTGAAAGGAAGTACCTGGCAGCCTCTTGGACATAGGGCCTGGAAAAATCTGCCCTGGGGGTTGCAGAGTAAGCGGAAAGTCAGATCGGTTGAAACATCAGTGTGTTCTTTCTCAGGGACCTTTGCTTTTGAGTCTGCAGCTTCCCCTGAATCTGTTAATGTCCAACTCCCTGCCCCATTCACATACCCTTACGAAAGCTCCTTCCCATTCACCCCCACCTCATCCCCACCATTAAGCACAGTCACAGAGCCTCAGATGCCTCCTTATTTCATGGCCAGTGATATGAATCTGGATGGCATGGAGGGCCCCATGGTAGTCCTTGAAGGACCCCAGAAAGAAAGAGAGTTCAGATTCCTGAAGCAGAGAAAATCATTTCGCAGGCACAAGGACTGGGATTGCCCTTGGTGCAAATCTGTGAATTTTTCATGGAGGAAAAATTGCTTCTGCTGTGGGAGGACGATCTGGCTGCAAGGCCCTTAGTGAATTCAGAAATGTGAAATAGAAATTTTTCAAAGGGAAATCGATTTTCAGATGTAGGAAAAGGAGAGTGAGAAAGGGTTTATGGGAGGTGCAAGGGAGAGAGGTTGTACAGATGGTGTGGGGAGGGACAAGTTTTGATCATTTCTTTTGTATTCCTGATTAGCACTCAACACGCCAGAACTGACTCACTTCCTTTGCTTATGTGCGTGTGTGTGTGTGTGTGTGTGTGTGTGTGTGTGTGTGTGTGTGTGTGTGCGTGTGTGTGTGTGTGTGTGTGTGAGAGAGAGAGAGAGAGAGAGAGAGAGAGAGAGAGAGAGGGAGAAACTGCCCTCCTAAAGTCTGGTTGACCTAGGCAACCATGTATACAAACCTCCACCTTCTCCCCACACCTAGGTCTTAGATGATTGAGCCAGAGTGGTTATTTGACACATTTTGAGCCAAACTTATTCTCAGGTTTGAGGGTCTGATCAGAAGTAGATTCTATAATCAAGACAGAGTTGGGTAAAGAGGTGGTGATCGCTAGGATTTGGGGGCACAGTAACAGTCAATGATAATGTAGGCCTTGGCTGAGACCTGTGCTTGGCTGGGGTGGGGAAGAGACATAGGTATATTTCTAACAGATTTTTAGAGGACTACTAACACGAGGTTCCAGGGAGCTGACAAATATAGAGAAACACAGAAGAGCTGATCAAGTAGCTCCAGAGAACTCCGCTCCCTTGCACTTCCTAAAGTTCCATTTTACCCAGATCCCCTCAAGTGGGCTCCTGTTCTGGCCAACTAGATTATTCCTGTGTCTGGTTGGCACAAGAGCAGTATTTTTTCCTTTCTTTTATTCTTTCTTATTGTTTTTGAGACAAGGTCTTCTCATATAGCTGAGGCTGGCCTCAGATGCACTATGTAGATGAAAATGTCCTTGAACTCCAGACCCTTCTGCCTCTACTTCCCAAGCGTTGGGGCTGCATGCATATATTCATGCCTGGCTCAGAGAAGCAGTTTCAAACAACACACCATGAAAGAAACTACAGGAATTGGCATGGCAGTTCAATTCACAATTAGCAAGCAGTGGGGATTCCTTCATCCCAAGCATCACCAGGAATGAACTGGGTAGGAGGGTTACATTTAAAAATGAAGCCATGTCTGGGATGGGTGTTCCCAGGAATGAATTGGATAGGAAGCTCATGTTCTGAGAGAGTTACATCACAAGAAATAAAACAAATGAAGCCTGGGATGGGTCAACCCCAGGATTATGCTTTACTCAAATTAACACGGCAGAAGATTTTACCAGCCCTGTGAGAATTCGGAAGGACTGTACAGAGGATGCCAGCCTCAGGGGCAAGAGAGGACTGCTATGATTGCACAGCCTCTTGCCTGGAACCTTTCCTAGTCCCCCATGGGCAGAACCAGACACAGTCAGATCTGAACAGGCAACTCCTGCCACTGTCACAAGGTGAGTTGGCAAATGATAGTGCCCAAATGGTTAGCCAAGTCTATATGATAGGCCAAAGCATGCAGTATCTGGCGGGATTCTCTATTCTAGTTCAGTACCATGCTAAATGGAAGAGATTGTGAATATAAAGCTCTTGGTATATTCAGAAATGTAAAATAGAACAGAATCCTACCCCAGTGGGAGGGGGTGGTAGAGGAAGGTGGCAGTGAATGGGGCAATGGGAAACTGGTCTGCTTCTCCCCCTCTGGTGACTATAAGATGTTTTGAGAGTAACTCTATTTGTGTTTTAGTCCTCAGGTTGAAGGATGGGGAGGAACTTCACCTGGACCAGACTGAAACAACTGAAAGAGTCCTGGTCATCCCCTAGTGACTGTGGACCTGGAAAATCAAAAGGTGTTGAGGCAGTGGGACACCTGCAGTGGCAGAAATGTGACTTTAGGTTGTCTGCTACTGGTGAGGGTGCAGTCACCATCAGGATTAGGGGTCAGATTCCAAGCTTACAGTTTGCTAACAGACCTTAGGCTTGTTTGTCTCTTTCTACTACAGAGTTCCTAACTTCAGTGCACTTGACACCTGGATTAGGATAATTCTTTGATGTGGGCTAGGGCTTCCTCTGCAGTGTAAGCTGTTCAGCAGAATCCCTAGGTTTTCTCAGAACTTGCCTGCACATCCCACTCCCTACCCCCTCAGTTAGGACAACTGAAACTGCCTCTGGATACGACACATGTCTGCAAGACTGTAAAATGAACCTGACTTGGGAAGGGTACAGGCAATGATGCACTTAGCAATTTGAACAAAAGAATCAAAAGAAAAGATCATAGAGGCTTGAGGTGGGATGAAAAGTGCCCCACTAAAGGTTTGGTATTTACTTTGACTCTTCAAGCGAATACAGAGTGGTGACAGGTAAAAATCAGACTGCCAGGACTAAAGAGCAAGGGGAAGCTCTTCAAGTACTCTAGGCCGTGATGGGAAGGAGTAAAGCAAAATACATGGTTGAGAGGACTATTTTGAACATGAGAGAAACTTGAGCTATTGAAGATCTAGCAGATGTTTGAAAATGTGAGAGATAATGTTAGAGAATGATCTTCTGTACGCTATGGGGGGCATAGTCAATGGTATTAGAAATAAAATGTTATAGAAGATACTGTTTTTGTTTTATAGAAAATAGAAACACCAAAAGGTTTTAAGTGTTTGTGTATATACGCTATATACAAATGTTATAAATTTACATTTACAAAATTTGTACATTTATATTTTGACTGTTAATAAGAAAAGTTACAGAAATACATCAGTCAACAAGGTATTCAGCAGGGAGGGAGAACTCAGGATCAGGAAATAGGAGGTAGTATGATGTGGGGTATAGGATAGAGTACAGGGCAGCTAGGTGAAAAGCTTTGTTTTATATACTTTTGTGTAAAAAAAGTGTAAACCATAAGATGTTCTGTTCACAAAACTAAAGGAAATTAATTTTCTCAGCTGAGTTTGGAAAGACTGATTCTTCCTTAGGAATGGGAGGAGAAAAAGAGAACAGACACTGATGTCTGTGGCAAAGGGGTAGGAATATTGAGGGAAGGGAGGCCGATTACGTGCGAGATATGGACAATGCACCTGAGTGTGGATAAAAGGCCAGGGCAGGGAGGAGATGTTCTTTGGGCACTTTTAGAATAAATGTAAAGGATGGGAGACTGATGGAGAGAAAAGGATCATCAAGCTACATGGAATAGAAAAGGACCAACTGAATGAAAACTCAAGGGTGGACACTAGGGGTATGGTAAAAAAAAGGAAAGGGATTCGTTGTCTAGTACCCAAGGGGGCAACTGACACAAAACTTTCAAGTGCTTCAACCTGCCACCTTCTATCATGGTAGAAATAACATATTAAAGGAGGAAAGGCAGGAGGGATGAACAGAGAACTGTGACTAATTTCTTCCAACCCTTTCTAGGCTTCTCTTTGCTGTTCCACTAAGGATGGATAAGCTGAGCCCCAGGTTACTAGTCTGTTTTCAGGTCCATTCTGCAATTTCAACTAACCCGGTCTTTACCTTTAATACCATAAAGTTTAAAGCAAACTTCAACTTACTTCAGGTCTTTGATTTTACAGTAGGAACTGCGCAGTGCCTGACAGAACAAGTGCAGCTGAGACACTGGCACATTGTGCATCTGGAAGGACCTAAAAGAAATGAGAAAACAAAAGTAATTTAAAAGGTTTGTTTAAAACTGTATTTCCTAGTACTAACTTACCTCTTAAAACCTTAGAAGATACTACTCCATCTTGCAAATAAGGAAATTAAGGACGAAAAAGTTAAAATAATTTGCTCAAGTTTGTGTAGGTAGGTAAGGAACAGAGGCCATTAACCAGGTCCGAATCCAAGGCCATACCACTATGTGCCAGGGAGCAAAGAAGCACTTATTAATCCACCAACAAGTACAATCACTGTTTTGCAGGCGGACTAGGAGATCGAGTGACGTGCCCAAGCAACCTTTACCAGATAATGTTCTTTTCTAAAATGTGTGTGTGGGTTCAAATCCCAGCACCCACATGGTGGTTAACAACAGTTCATAACTCCAGTTCCAGGGAATCTGATGCCTTCTTCTGACCTCTGAGGATACAGGTGCACTTACACACATGTACGCAATACACTCGTACACATAAAATAAGTAAAAATTTTTAAAAACGTGTGTGTGATGTGCACATATGAATGTGTGTTGGGAGGATACGTGTGCATACATGAATACACTTGCACATGTGCCTGTGGGGGTTTGGGAGGATGCACACACATATAGGTGTTATTGTATGTGGGGACCAGAAGTCAACGTCCAGTGTCCTCTGCTATCACTCTCCACTTAATTTTTGGAACTCACCAATTCAGGAAGATAAGCTGACTAAGGAGCTCCTGTTTCTCTTTAGCTGGTGCTAAGATTACATGCACATGCCACCATACCTGCCTTGCTTTACAGTGAGAACTGGAGAATCCATACTCAGGTCCACTTCATCAACTAAGCCATCTCCCTAGCCCTAATATAGTCTTGATAGTAATAGCAAAATTAATGACAATACTTAGAGAACAGGAAAGGTCAATAATAAAGTCACTTACCCAAAATGCTTGGGTAAATGCAGTTAAGCTCCCTGATAATCGAGGTAGGTTTTTTGGGGGTGGGGTGGGGGGTATTTGTATAAGAGTTTCCTCCAAAATAAAACATTTCATCCTGGGGCTAGAGAGATTGCTCAGCAGTTAAGAGTACTGACTGCTCTTTCAGAGGATCCAGGTTCGAGTCCCAGCACCCACATGGCAAATAACAACCATCCATAACTCTAGTTCCAGCGGATTCTGACGCCTTCTTCTGATCTCCATGGGCACTGCATGACATGGGTGCACTTACACGCATGCAGGCAATACATTCATACACATAAAATAAAAATAATAAAATATTTTTTAAAAAGCATTCCAACCTACAGGGAAGTTAAGATTCGGATGTTCTAAAGGGACACTCATTAAGACTCAGGAAGTAAACAAGTTTCAGAAAGTCCCTGATCAAATAACTAGGCTCCTCAGGCCACAAGTTTAGATAAACAGAAAGGGCTACTAAGAGATACTCTTAGACCAACACAAATGCCTGGAAAAGGACTTTCCAACTTGTTGAGCTGTCTGCAAGTGTTATAGTGAGTTCCAGCCTTAATGAGCTGTCACCTATGCTGGGGTGGCCTTTTAGTGATATAGCCGTCTTTGGGTCCTATCTGCTCCTGTAAGTAACCCCTTATACTCCTGTAAGTAACCCTAGTAAAACTCATTGGTTCACCAAGTCGGACATTCATGGTACTCTTACTTTTTGTCTGTCATTGCTTCCCTCTCTGGGAAGAGTAGACATTTGTTCATGTCTCCCCAGAAATAGTGTTATGCAACATAACTGGTACCTGAACAGGGACTGACAGAACCAAAGATGAATTTGGAAGGATTGCATGGTCCTGGCTATGGCTATGGGTATTAAGGCATGCAAGTGAGGTTGAAAAGTCTGAGGGTGGAGTACCCGAGGAGGCAATCCCTATGTGGCTGCCTTTCCACATGTGGTATGGGATAGTGTGCCTTCTTGCTATGTCAGTAGTTATATGGCCTAGGCTGAGTTCTCAAAGTCTGGGTGAGGTGTCCATAGAGGAAATTCCAGTGAACTCTTTTCTATGCAGTATGGGTGGCATGTCTGCTTGATGAGTGGAAGCTGGTGCCTGAGTATAAAGATGTTCTAAAAATGGTTAGGTTTAAGCCCGGTGTGGTGGTACATGCCTTTAATCCCAGCACTTGGGAGGCAGAGGTGGGCGGATGTCTGAGATTGAGGCAGCCTGGTCTACATAGAGAGTTCCAGGCCAGCTGGGGCTACAGGGAGATCCTGTCTTAAAAAAAGTTAAATCTTGAGCAAATGGTGCAGTCTGTGAGAGTAACACATAAGGGATAAGCGTATGGCATAATAAAGAACCAGGCCAGCTCAGGCCGCCTGCCATAAGGAATGAGGAAAGGGCTTCCGCATACATGATGGCCCAGTGTAGTTGGGCGTGGCAATGGCAACCTGCTGAGAGATGATCCTCCCAGAGACAGACTACCATTGGATATCGAAGGACGGCATAGGAAACTATGATTGGCTAGGGAACCCCTTATAACCCCAAATGCTTCCCGGAATAAATGAGTCTGCAGCAGCTCACCCTCTGCTTGCTTTCACTGGACTCCCTGTGTCTGTGTCGTGCCTCCGCGCCTTTCACCCCCATATCGGCAGGGACCCTGTGTCCCCCTCTGGCTGGCTCCGGGGGAGGACAGTAACAGGACAAGAGTGTCAACAGTCACAGAAGTTGTGTGGCTACTGCTATGTATAGTGAAAACGTGTCTAAGGTGAAAATGGCTCCTCAATGGAAATTTGCTTGTGTAAGGGAAGAGATGGAGATGCTGTCTTGCTTTTTCCTGTAACTGTCAGACAAGAAAAAGGAGTACAAGTTAAATCTGTGTTAAAGAGCCCTTCCTGGGATCCAAAAACTTGGACCCCATTGAAAAAGTCAGATAGTACAGGGAAAATATAAGGGAAAAATAAAGAACTAAGGATTTAAAAAAGCAGTATTTGATGCCCCATTCACAAAGCAAGATGAGACTGTTCATCCAAGTGCTGAGGTCAGTTTATCAGGGACCGTGGGACTGGGATGGAGCTTTAGTGGCTTTGTGGGTCCCATGGTAGGACATAATATTTTTAAAGTAAGAGAGCTTTAGCAGTTCTGAATGACTTAGACCAGAATGTGAACTGAGTTTGTACAGTGCTAAATCAATTAAAAGCAAATTTTTATTTAAAAGCCAAACAAAGGGGTCTCTCTGCATCACTGAGAGGCTGAGTCCTTGGAGGAAAATTTGATAAAAGGCCAAATTCAGGGGCTGGAGAGATGGCTTATTGGCTAAGAGTACTGGCTGCTCTTAGAGAGGACCCAGGTTCGGTTCCCAGCATCCACTGGTGGCTAACAACAGTGACCCCAGTTCCAAAGGATCTGACCCCCTCTTCTGACCTTCATGGGCATTATGGCACAAGTGTACTTACATACATGCAGACAATACACTCATACACATAAAATAAAAACAATAAATAAAATATTTTTTAAAGACCAAATTCAGTGCTGGCAAGCATTTGGAAGGCTTTATAACCTAACCATGATTTCAGCACTGGCATCAAATAAAAAAAAGCAGAAAGACTGAGGTACAGGTGATTCCAACTGTACCCCTTGCTGTGGAGGAAGGCTGTCTCCAAGGATAGGAATATCCACATCCACTTCCCTAAGAGAGTGGCCAGAGATACCTACAGGTGAGTCCCATGCAGGGTGACTGAAAGTCCCATGTTGAATTGTAGATTTATTGATATACTATTAACGTTAAAAAACATTTGGCTTTCACTTCACAAGATGGAGCCCATACCTGGCACTGTTATCAGGGCCAAGAACCTGTGGCTAGACAGGTTACAGGCCATAGGGGAGAACCTAATACTATTATTCTGCTACATGGACATATCAATTTGACTCCTACCCACTTACTGTTATAGATTAGTTCTCTCATCTCTCACCAGAGAAACTGCTTCTTGCAGTAGATGACAGAGGCCCATGGCTGGTCAACATGCAGAGTGCTTAAACGCTAAATGGGACACCTATATTATACCTTCTTCTCCCAAGACAGGGATCATTGCTGAAGAGGGGGCAGAAAGATAAGAGCCTGATGATAAATGAATACAAGGAAATTGTATGGTCTAAACACCACAGCAGTTACAAAAATGAACCTACAGTGCTTGCGACAGCATTCACAAGACCTGTGCAAGCCCAAGCTGGACAAAAACCCAGCATGGATGGGGGAGGTAGAAAGAAGACCCAGCACTAGTTGAGGACCTATTGGCATTTGATAGCTGTTGAGGAAGGGAGAGTCTGTTTTCTTTACGGGTATGACACCTGGTAGGTTGACCAGATTCCAAGGTATGGACCCACACCCAAGAGCATTTGGGGAACACAGACAAGAGTTGATAGGTCTTTTAAAAAATATTTTGTTTATTTTATATGCATGAGTATATTGCCTGCAGGTGTGTAAGTGCACCCATGCTATGCTATGCCCACAGAGGTCAGAAGAGGGTATTGGATTCCTCTGGAACTAGAGTTATAAATAGTTGTTAGCCACCATGTGTGTATTGGGAATTGAACCTGATCTTCAGCAGCACCCAGTGCTCTTAACTGCTTAGTCATTTCTCCAGCCCCCTAGAGTTGATAGTCTTTAAAAAAATAATAGGAGATATGAAGTTGGGGGGACAATAAGGTAGGGATAGAAAAGGAGGAGGTGATCTGAATGTGCTCAGGATTCATTATATGAAATTTTTGAAGACTCCATAAAAACATCTTAAAAATACTCAGGCTTGGGTGGATGTTAGAACATGTGTGCCTTGGTTCTTGGTGGCTCCAGAAGGATCAGAGGCAATAAACATCACTTAGTAGACATAAACATAACACAGTGCAGGATAAAGAGATTAATCTTGATCAAGGGGTAGGTAGCTGCTTTCCCTAAGTAAACCACGTACATTTCTCTCCAGGGCACAGAGATTGTCCTCCCAGGCATAGTGAAAGTGGTAGGTGCAGGTATAAGCAAGAAGGTGGGCAACTATTCCCCCACTGGCCCTCGGCCAGACTAAGCAGCTAGAGCCAACTCCACCAAAGTCATCAGGGGTGAGAAAAAAGCACAGAAGCCTTACAAAAGTGCCCCAGAATGAGATAGCCGGATAACTGATATAAATGGATAGTTTTTCGTGCTCTATTAGATCTTGCTAGCCTTTTACTTTAGTATCTTCTTAGTTGTGAATACATACTTAGAATCAATGACAATACAAAATACTTTCAGAGTGCCTTCACCAAGGTTATCTCCATAACCACAGTATTCATTATGGGATGGTGGCTCAGGATTTTGCCTTCTTGTCCTGCCCACCATCTATACAAAGGTTTTGCTATATATAGATAGCATAATGTTAACCCTTAAGTGTTTTACAGATTTGGAGACCCATTTGAGAAACATGTGAGTCCACTTGAAGGTTCAAGGATGGATAATCGTTCACAAAAGGTCCAAGGGCTAGGTGCAGCTGTGAAATGCTTGGATACTCTATGGTTGAGTAAGGTACAGCTGATATGCACAAAGTGCCTGGAAAAAATCTGCAACAGCCTAGGTTTGTAAATGCTATAAACAAGGGTATCTTGTGACAGTAGAAACAGATACTTCCAAAAGCCATAAGGTGGTTGTTAAAATCCCAGTGCTAAGGGTAGGTCATCTCCTTAGGCGTTGTTGGCCAGGGAGGCCCTACAGGCCCATAAACAATAAATACTATTGTCACTGCTATTGGTTGCATTATAGAACTGTATGGCAAGAGATTGCACACTTTGGTTGCAGATTTGGAGAAATAAGGCTAGGACTAAGCTGGAAGTATTCCCTCCCTGCTGGCTAGCTCTTACAGTGCAGGAAAAGTGTTCCTAAGGATTCTGGGGGAGAATTAGGACCCAAAGTCATCAGCTTGTGCAATAGTAGTCCAAGTGGTTATGGAGAGAACCACCTTTCTGATTGAACTTAAGGCCTGCACCACAGGGGCAAATTCACATCTGGTACTGGGAACTTATGAAAAATCATGTAGCCAGGGAAGACACAGGGCCCCAGTGGAGAAAAAATGGCTGCTGCTTTGGTAAATAAACATGATACACTGGCTAAGGTGTTTCCCAATGTTCAGGTTTATAACCATAGGTTATCACTGCTGTCAGGGTCCATGTAAATATTTTTCTTCCCTTTCCTCACTTGGATTTCATAGCAGGAAAAAAACAAAACAAAACAAAACAAACAAACAACAAAAAACAAAACAAAACAAAAAAACAAGACTCACTATTAGCCAAGCTCTGGAAATGGAAGGGTAAATAAGAGCACAAGAGGTTTGGTAATTCCATTAGAATTAGAGAGGAATATTCAGACTTCTATGGCACCCCCCCCCCCTCAAAGCTCAGGGGCTATTGTGGAAGAGGGAACAAAAAGAATGCAAGAGCCAAAGGAACGGGTGGTGTGTTACATAGCAATTTCCTCCAAGAAAAAACACTCCGTTCTGTAGGAAAGTTCCTATTAAGACTCAGATGTTCTAAAGGGAGGCTCCTTAAGACCTGAAGTATACTCGGCACTGTTGAACAGGACTTTAAGCCCAGTACTTGGAATACAGAGGCAAGCAGATCTCTGTTGAGACTGAGACCAGCATGGTTTACATAGTAAGTTCCAGGCCAGTCAGGGCTAAAGACTCAGGAAGTAAACAACTCAAAAACTTTAAGAAGTCCCAGAGACCTGAAAATGACCAGATGCACTAGCCCCTCCCACCCCAAGTTTACAGAAGCAGTAAGGGCTGCTGGGAGACATTCTCAGTCCCACTGAGCTACCTAGAAGAGGCTCAGAACAAAACAATTATCCATCCTTGCTCCTTCAAGTGGACTCACATGGTTCTCAAATGGGTCTCCAAATCTGCAAAATACTTAAGGGTTAGCATTATGCTATCTATATATAGCAAAACCTTTCTATATAGGGTGGGCAGAACAACAAGGTAAAGTCCTGAGTCACCATCCCATAACTGCCTGGAAAAGACATGGTCCAGCCTGTTGAGCTGCAAGGCAAGTGGTGCAGCAAGCTCCAGGTTTCCGCCTTTCATGAGCCATCACTCATTCTGGGGTGGGCTTTGGAGATGCAGCTGTTTTTGAGTCTTTTTCTGCTCCTATAAGTAAACCCTCACCCACGTTCCTGTAACTAACCCCAATAAAACTTGAACTTCAGTGGTCTTCTTTTGTCTGTCATTTGTTCCCTATCTGGGGTAAACAAATATTTGTTCATATGTCCCCCAGGAATAGTGTCACACAACAGTATTCTGACTAAAAACTGGATTCCTGGAAATTCCAAATGAGTACGAAATTGAATGGATGAGAGAGTATATGGGTTCCAGTTGGGGGGCTGTGGGAGCATGCCAGTGGGGACAGGGGTATAGGGATGATTAAGATTCTTTGAGCTATTCTGTATAAAATACACAAAAATTCAATAAAAACAAATTTTAAAAAAGAAAAAAGCAGAACAACAAAAAAGAACCCCTAAATGAGTAAAAGACTCCTTTTGTTTTCATCAATGTTTTAAACCTCTCAAATATCAGATCATTGTTTCATTTTGTAATATGCAGCTCAATTAAATCTGTCATTAATTCATAGGGACCTTGTAATCAAGGTCCTTCCTAATTCAGAATCCATTTAAACTCATGTTGCTAGAACTCCTTCCCTGGGGGAAGGATGTAAACAACATCCACCTCCTCCCCAGGTCCCAAAAACAAATCAAGGTACAATTCCACCAAAGTACACTCTGGGAAACCAATAGGTTTATTGGGCTTCATTAGAGAGCAATGATTAAGGGTTTACTTACAGGAGTGTTAGTACTCCTCCCCCCTCCCAAGGCCACAGGGGAAAGTCTTCACCCAGGCATGGATGATGGCTTCTCCCATAGTCACATAAATAGAGAGCCCCTCCCTTAGTCTTCCCCAGCCTATATATTCTAGCCCTTCCTCACAGCCATGTGCACTTGAGGCCAAATTGTACACCAGAGGTTGGGAGGTGTGGGCAGATACCCAGATGAGGGTCCTGTGACTCTCCATGTTCCTCCTCCTATATGGAAGCATAGAGTCAACAAGCCCAGCTGTGGCAATCTTTGGCAAAGGAGCACAGCTGAACTCAGGAAGATGGCGTCTATCGGAAGACAACCCTATATAACAACCCACCAATCCCTTTCTCCAATAGTTCTGAACTACTTTTGCACCTTTCTCCTCCCCACTTTTCTGAAGCACATCCTACACTCCATTTCCACCTCCATACTACTGCCCACTGAGAAACTAAGACAACTATAAGAGAAGACTATGAGGAACGTCAGGGGACACTAACTTGACTCAATAGGCCTTAACATAAATGACAGAATGCACACAATCCAGTGGGGGGGTGCCTATTGGGAAGGGGGTATAAAGATGATTAAGATGCTATGTATGAAATACACAAAAATTCAATAATATATATTTATATATGACTATGTTAACACATTCCTCAAGTAGAACTTTCTCACTCACCTATCTTTCTCAAGGTACCCTACCAAGATGGCCTAATAGTGGAGATTCATTGCAGTAGAATTTAACTGATTTATTGAGGATACGTCTAAATCATCGTTTATATTTCTTTCTTTTTTACTTTGTGTTTTTTTTTTTTTTTGAGACAGGGTCTCCCTGTAGCCCCAGCTGTCCTGGAATGTAGACCAAGCTGGCCTCGAACTCACAGAGATCTGACTGCCTCCCCCTCCTGAGCACTGAGACTAAAGTTATGTGCCACCATGCCTGGATCATCTTAGCAATTTCAATTAATGTCAGCTGAACTATATTCCATAACATACAGAGTTCATATTATAAAAACTTGAGCCCTGACCATCTGTGAAAGCTTGGTGGGAAGATCTCAGGGTTTATGGCAAGATACACAGAAGTGTAACTCTGCCCTTTACCAACCCAGAGCTCTCTGAGGCCTTGATGATGAAGTCCATGTAAAGGAGAGTGATGGTCATCTATACAAAAAGTACAGAGTCCTCAATGACAACCCTGATGACTTTAAATGCTTATTAGTACTTTATAATTATGAAGTACATCTGCAGAGTACAATAAACACTAATACACATAGGCCCACTGGTGGTGGCTATTACAGTGCCTGGCATACAGGAAATGCTCCAAAATGTTAGGTTTCCACAGTGTCTACTTAGGCCACTATTCAATGTATGGTATTCACTAAATCCTCGCTGTACTGATTAACATAAAATATGGAAAGTTGAGGTGATCTATTCACAATTCTCAAAATATTCATGCATGTGAATACATAAACAAGCAGGTCCATTGACTATGAAGACCAAAACATGAGGAAAGACATAAATATATGTACTTACTCATTAGATGATAATGCTGGTGACATGAATCCTGGGGCTGGCTGTTCCTTCTCAAATCCAAGTAAATGCTGACACTTCAGAGATACTGACAGGTGACTGTAACTGCTTTGGACACAAAATGACATGGCTAGCATGTCCATTTTGGTATAGGTAGGTTGCAGGAGTACAACCAACTGCAAATGATCAATTATTCTTCTTGCAAATTCTTCTTCGTGCATCTCATACAAGCAATGAAACAAGTCCACTGCTTCAGTCTGTAACCTAGAAGATTTATCCTTTATTTCTCTCTCAGTCCACCTCTGTAACTCTCCTTGAAGGCCTGGAGAGATTTTTCTTCCAAAAGTCATTTCTACAGCTTTTTGTTTTCCTTTACGTAAGAGGCCAAATAAGAACTGTATCACTAGTGATGAAAAGCCTTTTCCATATTGTTGAAATATTTCTTGCCATATTTCCCCCATTTGATCAGAAAACACCCAGCCACTGTCATTCTTCAGGGCATAGAACACAGCAGTCAAGAACTCTTGGAAACTAAAGTGAAGGAAAGTGTAGACGTCGGCGCCACCTTCAGCTTTTTCAAAAAACTGATCAAGAAAAGCACAGTTGGTCTCATTCACTCTGATCCCATGTCTCCTGAGATCACTGACTGAAAATAGAACCTGACGCTTCTGCAGTCCCTCTGCAGCCAAAGAGCAAAGGCCCCACATCCAACTTTGTCCCTTCCACACTGAGACGCCTGTGAGGGTTTCAAAGTACTTAGAAAAGTAGAGCAGATACACATCAGTCATGGTCTGAAGGGACCTCAAAGTAGTCATATTATCATCTCCCTGTGACTTCAGGACACTGCATAACATCCAGGAGACAATGGGAAGAGAAGACACAATGTCAAGGTCTTCATTTTCTTGCAAACCATCAAAGACTTCCATTGCTGTATCAGCACTTGAAAGCTGACTTGAGAAATATGCTCTCTTTTCAGTATCTCTAAACCATAGAATCTCTGCCTCAATAGGTTGTTTCAACAGTGACTGGAGCTTTTTCACTGCTGGGAGCCGAGCAGTTATCAGCAGAGAAGATTCAGGAAATAGCTTTTTCCCTACAAAACTACACAGGAGGGTCTCTACTGGCTTCTTCTCAAAGGGGTTAGGGCTAAGATCCTTTTCTTGGTCACACCCGGGGTACTGCAGTTCAGGAAATCCATCAAGAATAAACAGAATCTTCTCTGGATATTCAAGAAGAATGTCCAGGATGGGTCCGCTTCTGTCTTTAAAAGCACTGGTGATCAAGTCAGCAGCACTTAGGCTAGTGCTATGGCCGATTTCTCTACAGTTAACATATATGAGATAGTCAAACCTGCCTGGTGTAACCACTCCTGTTGCCCAGTCAAACATGAACTTGTGCACCAAAGCCGTTTTGCCAACACCAGCACCTCCCTGAAGCACCACAGTTAGACTTGGACTGCAGCCCACTTCATCAGGATCAAACACATGTTCCATCTCAATAAAATGATCTTGCTGAGGAATTCCACACAGTTTCTCTTCTGATACGCCATATTCTTTTATAAGAAGTAATCGTGGCTCTATATACTTGCCATGGTGATAACATCGATCAACTCCTATCTTTATGTATTTTTCTCTTAGATGCTTTCTGTATATTTCCTGGTAATCTAATAAGGTAACACCAAGAGTTAATAAAGCAGAGTGATTGACAACACTGAAAACAACTATAACTTAAATAGCCACCATCAGCATCTCTACTTGGATGCTCCAATGTCTCCTTAAATTTTACATGTCTAAATCAGACCTCTTGATTTCTATACCACTCTTATCCCTCAAAACAACACTTCCCAGCGATCTCAGAAGATATTCTTTTTTCTTTCAATTATCAGTCAACTAATAAGGCATACATTATTATACCTCCAAAATTAAGCCTCAAATTCACTTTACCAGTATGTCGTTAGATGTTACTCAAGTGCAATGCACTATGAACTCTCTCTTAGGCTGCTGAAACAGTCTCCTACCTACTTACTCTTGCCCATGTACTTCCACACAACACTTATTTTCTATAAATACCAACTAGAGCATGTCATTTCCCTGACCAAAAATTTTTGAAGTCTTTCACTATATATGTACTATAAAATCCAAAATTCTGAGGCTGGAGTGATGGCTCAGCAGTTAAGAGCATTGGTTGTTCTTGCAGGGGACCCGGGTTTGGTTCCAAGCACCCACATAGTGGCTAACAACTGTCCATAACTCCAGTTCCAGAGGCTCCAACCCCTTATTCTATGCTCAGCAGGCTTTGCACAACATGGGTGCACTTACATATATGAGGCATATCACTTATACACATAAAATAAAACTAAATAAAAAAATGTTTAAATAAATAAAATTCTAGAAAAGGCAAATGCTGAGAAAGCAAGGAAGTACCAATAAAGAGAAACCATATGCACTTGGACAACAGGAAAGGTAACCTAAAGGTAAAACGTCACCCATCTAAGGCTCCAACTTGTGAAAGTCTAACTTCATTTGAAAGCAGAGAAGATCAACTGAGAACACACCTGAATGGGTTCCCTGTCTAAAAAGAAAGGCCCAGGAAAGAAATGCCTGTGGATGAGCCTGGAAAACATACTGAACTAAATATAACTGTGGTAAAAGAGGGTCAGGCTACATCTCAAGCTGTCGGCACAACTTGGCAGCACTATCCATATAGTATTTCTTTTAGAGACATGATAGGTGGCAAGAACAGGGAGTCATGGAGGCTTATACAAAGGTTCAGAAAGTCTGCTAAGGCCAAGCAAGATGAGGTAGGTTCAGATTCTCCATAAGGAAGTCATGAGAAGCCATTGTTTGAAGCTGCTGTGAAGGTGAGGTCCAACTGGCAAAAAAGACCCTTGGATGTTGGAGATGCCAAGACAATGGGACATCCTGTGAGGAAAGGTGTAGTCATGGAGTGGAGCTAGCCCAAGAGAGAGGATATGTTTGCTATAGGTGGCAGAACTACAGACGTCAAGCTACCCAAACCCTTTGGAGCCCAAATGAATCCATCATGACAGAGCTGCAAGGTTTGGTGTTTTCCTTGCTGGGTTTTGGTCTTGCTTTGATCCCATTTTTCCTTGCTATGGCCTCATTCCTCCCTTTTGGAATGGGAATCTTTACTCTTCTCCATTATATGTTGGAAGTATGTAACTTCTCTTTTCTCACAATATATATTTTTATTGAATTTTGTGCATTTCATGCAATACATCTTAATCACATTTAGATCCCCTCTCCTATCTGTACCTCCCTCAGAGCTGACCACTACTGGGTGAGGGAATGTTTGGTCTTCTTTAAGTGAGTAATGATAGATAAGCTGACCAGGCTCTAGTGTAACTTTTTAATTTTATAGGTACTCACAGTTAAGAGATTGCCTTACTCTCAGAAGAGACTCTGCACTTACACTTTAGAACAGTGTTGGGACCTTAAAACTATGGGAACTTTTAGAAATGGACTGAATGCATTTTGCACTATAAGATAGTCTTAAACCTATGGGGACAAGGGGTGGAAGGTTACAATTTAAAAGTCAGGGGCTGGTGTTCAGTAGATAAAGCACTCATCATGCAAGCTTGAGGACTGGATCTGAGATCCCCATAATCCATGTTGATGCTGGGTGGGTATAAGAGCTTGCCTGTAATTTCTGAACTTGGAAAGCAGAGTCATGCTATTTAGATTAGCCATATCAGTGAGCATTTGGGTGTCAAGTTAGCAAGGGGTGGACTTGTGATTCCAGATCTAGAATCATCTAGGACACAAACCTCTTGGCATGCCTATAAGAGAGTTTCTAGATTAAGCTTGCTGAGGTAGGAAGACCCATCCTAACTGTGAGTGGCACCATTCCATGGGCTGGGGTCCTGAACTGAACAAAAAAGAGACAGACAGCTAAGCAGCAGCATTCATCGCTCCCTGATTCTTGACTATGGATGCAATGGACCAGCTGCTTCCCACTCTTGCCCACCATGCCTTCTTTGCTATGATGGACTGCACCCTCAAAATGTGAGCGAAAATAAATCTTTCCTACCTTAAGTTATTTTAGTCAGGTATTTTGTCATAGCAATGAGAAAAGTAACTGATATTCTCACATAGGCATTTTAGCTAATGTCCAACATAAAGTGAAACACAAGAACTTCCCTTGCACCTATATTTATGGTATAAACATTTTAGTTTATATAACTGTTAAGTCAGACTTACATTGATGTGAGAAATACCTGACAGAAACAGTTAAAAGAAGGAAGGTTTTTATTTTGGCTCAGAGTTTCAGAGGGTCTAATCCATGGTTGGCTGGCTCAATTGTTTCTTGCTTATAATAAGGGAAAACATCATGGTAGAAGAATATTCCTAAGATAGGGGGCTTCCTTCTTCCCTTTTATTCTATCTAGATACCCAACCTATTGGACTGTCCTTTCTACATGTGAGTCCTTCTCCTCTCTTTAATCCTTTCTGGAAATGCCCTTACAGGGTTTACAAGTGTTCTTTACTAATCTCGTATGTATTTCTCAATACAAGCAAGTTGAGAATCAAGAATAACTTACATAACAATTAATAAGAAAAATTTAGGCATGAACTTAAAGATATATACAATAATTGAGGTGACTTTTTTCTGGCATTTTGCTTTCCATTGAACATTAGACTATTGCTTCTACTAAAGTCTCTTTTGAGACGGTATTAATTACTTTTCTTGTTGCTCTGATCAAATACCTGAGAAGAAGCACCTAAAGAGAGGAAGGGTTTGCTATGCCTTAAGACTCAAGGGGTACAGCCCATCATGCCAGGGAAGGCACAACAGGAGTGTCAGGCAGCTGGTCACATTGCCTCTGCATTTCACATTTGAACCACAATAGAGCCTAACTTGGTTATGTTGACAAATAAGGCATTACTAAACATTATTTCAACAGACCTATACAATAACCTACACTGAAATGCATATACAATACTCAATCCAAACACTTGCATGTGTACTTAAAAAATAAGAACCTAGAAGCACAAACATAATTCCACATTCCTTGTTTTGAGCATTTTTTTTTTTTGGTCTTTTTGAGACAGGGTCTCTCTGTAGCCATAGCAGGCATGAAACATGCTATGTAGACCAAGCTGGCCTCAATCTCTCAGAGATATGCCTGCTTCTGCCTCTCAGTGCTGGGATTTAAGGTGTGTGCCACCTTTTTTTTCTTTTTAACCACTGCAAACCCTTAAAAACACTGCACTTATAGATGAGAAGATGTGACAAAATGAGTGATAAAAGTGGGAAGAAAGCAGAGCTTGGAACAGTGGAAGTTAGACATTTACAGGCAAGTGAGCAGTCTCCTCTGTTCCCTATAGAAATGAACCATAAGGATGCCAGGAAACTTTACTCTTTGCTCTTTTGTAATAACTCTTGTGAGAATGCTATGATTAAAGCAAAAAGGGACGTTTAGAGTGTTTACAATTAAAAATGGTTGGGAATTATGTCAAACAATGGAAAATGCAGATGCACCCTTAGCTTTCCACTTTCCTTTTTCATCAATGTGGGCAACATAAAAGTTGTAGAGTAAATGTCAAGAGATTATTAGGCAAATACTATATCTTAATAATGCATATACAACTAACAAAAATGTAAAGATTCAGACGAATCCCACAGGTTATGAGAAGTAGGAGAAAGAGAACAGACAGGTTCACCTTTTGACTTCTCTGTACTCTACTCATTTACTCACCTTTCTCTCTGGATAATAAACTCCAGGTACAAGCAGGTTCCATATCTTTTCTTTTCTTCCGACTAGTCATCCTAGAAAATCAAGAACACTGTAATTCAAAACAGAGATAAAAACCATCATGCTTTTCTACAATGTATTTTTGGTGATCCTGGTAAAAGGAAAAGTCTAAGACTATAGATTCAAATACCATAGTCTAAAAGTTAAGAAACCTATGCCAAAAGTCAGGCACAGCACTGCATATTTTTAATCCCAGCACTTGAAAGGTGGGTTTCGGTGAGTTCAAGGCCAGCCTGTTCTACATAATGAATTGTAGGAGAGCCAGGCCTACACAGTGAAACCCTGTCTCAAAAATGAGAACAAAAAAGAAAAAGAAACCTAGGCCTTAGTCTCCTTTCTGGCTACCTATGGATGTTGAGTAAGATTCTTCATGTTTTAGGATCTGGTTTATATTTTCAATATGGTTGAGGCAAGGCCAACCCTAGGTTTCTTTCTTACCATTTTAAGAGCAATGGTTCTCAGTCCTAGCCACAGATTAGTATCACATGCATAGTATCTTCTAAAACCTATTTTTCTTTGCAATACAACTTGCCACTTTCTACCATACTTGATTATTTATATTATAATTATTATTCTATATCATCTTTCCCAGCTAAACTGAATTACTGGGTCCAATTTTTGGCTTTTGCCATAAACCTTGCAATTCTACACACACACACACACACACACACACACACACACACACAAGTGGTGCTTATTTTCCAATCTCATCTCTGAGCTTGGCCATGAGATTTGCTTTGGCTAAGATTAGTATACTCAGAATTGTTCCTGTTTCCTTTTGTCATCTTGCCTCAAGTGCTGGGATCAAAGATGCGTGCCACCTCACCTGGCAAATCTCATTTTTTATAAGTTGCCCAGCCTCAGATAGCTCATCATAAAAATAGAAAATAGACTAATACAATGGGCTTTATGAAATCACACTGGGAGCTGCAGAGATGACTCAGTGGTTAAGAGCAGTGGCTGCTCTTGCAGAAGACCTGGGTTCGATTCCCAGCACCTACATGGCAGCTATGAACCGTCCTTAACTCCAGTTCCATGGGAATCTGAAGCCCTCTTCTGACCTCCGCAGCACTGCACGACACGGGTGCACTCATATACATGCAGGTGATGCACTTATAAAATAAAAATAATAAATAAAATATGAAAAAAAAAGAAATACTACATGCCATACATGTTTGTCTGTATCAGAAAGTCAGCCTCTTCTTGGGAAACACTAAGGTCAGAATGAGGCTCAGAGGCCCGTTATTTACAGAACCATATGATGAGGTCCAGGAACAAGGCCAAAGAAAGAACAGTGGAGCCAGAGACTCAGCAGGGAGAAGGGCTCAGCCACCTGCAGGCAGGTGAGGAGCAGCATGCCTGGAAAGCCAGAGAGCCAGGGCTGAAACTGAAACCAGCTATGGGAAAACACCAACATCATCATATACACAAAGAATCGTCAGAAAATATCTTGGAAAAGAAAACCCCATTTGCAATGACAATCCGTAAATTTTAATGTGAAATTTTGAGCGCACACACACACACACACACACACACACACAAGTGGTGCTTATTTTCCAATCTCATCTCTGAGCTTGGCCATGAGATTTGCTTTGGCTAAGATTAGTATACTCAGAATTGTACCTGTTTCCTTTTGTCATTTTGCCACTGTCATGAGACACAAGGGAAACAAGGACCATAGTCCACCCTTGCAAGGATGATTAGAAATATGGGAAGCCTAGCCCCCATAGTGTAATCAGTTCTGCAGCAAAAAAGTAGAGCTGCCTCAGTCTGAATCAGAGTTGCCCAAGAAATGCTCCTAATCAGCTGAATCTCAGCTAGCTTCCAAATCTGTGAGAACAAGTATTTAACAAGAGTCATTTTCCCATGCCACAGAACTGTGTGGGTTTTGTTACATAATCACTGTGGCAGTAATAACTGATATAAATTACTAGAATATAAATGTCTAGAGAGTGTTTAGAACAGAGTAGGTACTTATTAAATATTTATTGAATAAACTGGATGAATAGAAGCTTTTAAAAAGAATGCAATGATGGGCCTACATTCCTAACAAATCAAATCAGAATCTTTGATGAGGTTCACTATTGATTTTTTAAAAAATCTCCCTAGGTGAGTCTAATAATTGTCAAGGAAGAAAACCACTATTCTAAGATTTGGTTATTTTTGATAGAGGAGCGAGCATATCAGTAAAACACACAGAATTTAGAATCCAACAAATATATTCAAGCTTTAACTTTCATTTACTAAAATGTGTATGTGACAACCACAGCATGACAATGTGTAAGCCTCAAATTCATTATTTAATAGAGATATCAATAGTATTTTGTTTATAGGGTTATAAACACTGAACAAGATAATGCATATAAAGTGTTAGACATAATGCAAGGTACACAGTAAAAGCTCAATTTTTTTAAAAGTTTTATTTCTATTTCTATTTTATT
>NW_008355642.1:4047355-4061164 GCF_000622305.1 Nannospalax galili
AGACCAGGCTGGCCTTGAACGCACAGAGATCCACCTGCCTCTGCCTCCCAAGTGCTGGGATTAAAGGCGTGCGCCATCACGCCTGGCTTACTTCTTTTATTTTATGTGTATGACTATGTTGTCTGCATGTATATAAGTGTGCCTGTGTCATGCAATGCCCACCCACTGAGATCAAAAGAGGGTGTAAGATCTCTTGGAACTGGAGTTACAGACAGTTGTTAGCTGCTAAGTGGATGGTGAGAACCAAACGCAGGTCCTCTGCAAGAGCAGCCAGTGCTCTTAACAACTGAGTCACCTCTCTAGCCCCGAAGGCTCAAAGATCTTAAACTGTAGCTATTGTTTGTATTGCTGTATCATTTTATTCAAATATAACTCATTTTTTATTTGTTAATTTTGTGTGTGTGTGTGTGTGTGTGTGTGTGTGTGTGTGTGTGTATGTATCACACAGAACATCCCAAACCTTATTCATCTATATACTCACTTCCCAAATGGCACTCTCCCATAGCCTCGCCCTGCCCCACTGGAGCCCATAAACTCTGTCATCCCTGTTACTGTCCACTGTCTTGTCAGCGCCCCCAGCCATTTGCCAGTGCTTGCCCATCCACTGAATCTAGTCAGCCTATCTGGAGATCCTTGTTTTAGGAAGATCAGCTGTTCCTCATCTAGCAGCAATCAGTTGTCAATATTCCTTAGATAAGATTGGGGTCTGCTGTTCATTTTCCCACTTCTATGCTGGGTTACTGTCTGGGAATCTCCTGGACCACCCTGGCCAACAACTCAAAGGAAGGTATCTCCTGTCTGGCATTATTTCTTGTTATGTAGCCTTTACCTATACATATGGACTCTTAAAAAATTATATTAACTGATTTAATCTTTGGTTATACTTTCCTTTTGGGTATTTAAGACCCTACAGTTGGCCCAATTTATTTTTACTCTTAAGGCCATTTCAGGATCTGTTCCTCAGGGGTCACATGGGCTTGGAAGGAGCCCCTGGCTCCTTTCTTTTACCAGTTCCATCTATGTGAAGATAAATCAAAGGACTTAATTGACCATGGCTGGCTTCGCTTGGAAGCATGCAAGAAATGTTTCCTCTGTGTTGACCCTCCTCTTTGTAGACTTGACACTGGTTCAAGTCCATCTCGTGGGGTCTCCACGGCCTCCTTGATCAGGAGGACAGGTGACTCACCACAGTTACAGGACATTTTGGGAAATGCTCAGAGTCCTCTGGAACTTAGTTGACCTAGGAGGGCAAGGAGCCAAATATGTCCTTTCTGTCCCTCTGACAAAATTATTATAGGCCTCAAAGTATGGCTGTTAAACATCCAAGAAGGTTAGTTCCACCGGTCTGGTACTTTTAATTACCATGTGCCATGTAGATAAAGTTTAGGCAAAGACCAAACGTTCTCAGATAAACCTTGCCTAGACAGATATTACATTCTTTGGTCTGGTTGTATATATAATTTGTCAGTAGGTTGTTGGACTAATATGGTTCCCTCTGGTTTTTTAAAACTAGCTTGGCATTGTTTATCTCTCACATTGTCTAACCCTTCCACCATGGTTTTCCCATTTAAGGTGCTTCCATTTTTCCCATTTCTCTCTTAATAATACCCTTCTCCTATGGTCCCACCTCTCTTGAGCTCCTTCTTAACCTTTATTGCCTAGGTTCCTTGTATAACCTTCCCTTCCCTCTCCCCTTAAAATAACCACATTTTTATCCATATCTCCCTTATTAATGCCTGTTTCCTACTGTTCTTCTCTTTCAGATTCTTTCTTTTCCTTTATGTCCCTGGTTTGGTTCCTTTTCATTATCCTAGTTCCTGTAGTTATGTCTGGATACATAACTCACTCATCAGGATTTGGTGCTAGAATCCACATATGAGAGAGAACATAAAAACATCGCTTTTTTTTTTCTGAGTCTGTGTTACTTCACTTAGTATAACAGTTTCTAGTTCCATCCATTTACCCAGGAAAGGTGCTGGCACCTGGACGCCAGAGGCTGTGCAGCCCAGGGAAGCAAAGGGACTGCTGTATCATTTTTACACGATGTATACGCCTTTGAATTCAAACTTCACTTAGGTCCTATTTGGACTCTTTCTAGTAATATAAATCCTTGAGTAAATTAAACTCTAGGAACCCATGTGTAAAATAAAATATGATTGATACTAATATCAACATGATTCATTTGTTGTGAGGATTAAATAAAATGACATTCATAAAACACTTAGCACAGGGTCAGGTGTAACATAAATAATAAATTTTAGAGAAAATAGCATGATATGTATTATAATTTTGACACAAAGAAGATTACATTGCACTAAAACTTGCACATGACAATTTCATTCATCTTCATTTATATGTTAAAACCACTGATACAAGATCCCAAACCTTCTGTGGAATATTCAGATTCTTCATCCTTGATTTTTTAAACTTGACTGGGGATGCTAAGGACAGAGGCTCTGCTGTCTAAATGCATAAAAGTCATTGGTTCCTGATGTCTTTGAAGCCTTGCTTTTCAGTGTTACCAATTTGAATTTGAACAACTCCAATTTGAATTTAAACAACTCCAATATCCTTGCAAATATGGCTTAGTATTTTATTTATGTGATGCGAAATCAGTTTCTGCTACTACGATGAAAGAATTCTAATATAAAATATATGCAGAGATTTAATTAAAATCAAGAGATCTTCAGGGAATTATGGAGGATGGATTCATAGCCAGTTATTAGTCCAAGCTAGAATAAAGGCTATGGAATGACCAAACTTCCAGGATGGGAAAATGGTATCCATTGTACCACAACCCAGGAGAGTATACCAAATTTATAAGCAAAATACTAAAAGATGGGACGGGTGAGATGGCTCGGAGGTTAAGAACACTTGCTTTTCTTCCAGAGGACCCATATTTGGTTCCCAGCACCCACATGGTAGCTAACAACAACCCAGATATCCAGTTCCAGATAATCCAATCCCCTCTTCTGGCCTCCGTGGGCACTGTACAACATGGGTGTACTTATGTTGCAGGCAAAACACTCATACACATGAAAATAAAAACAAATAAATTGCAATGTGGCATCATGTCAAATCCACTGTAAAGTTTAATACGAAGAATACTGAAATGACCAAATAAGGGTATTGGAGTAAGAAGGAAATAGTTCAGAAACATGCATTCAATTGTTAAACTAAACATACACATATCCTATATTCCAACAATTACATTCCCATGTAGTTTCCAAACAAAAGTGAAAATGTTTGTCCACCAAAAGTATTATACAGACATAGTGATGTTAATTTTTACTCACAATAATCCCCCAATTTTTTTAAAGTGACCATTGACACAAGAATGTACGAGCAATCTGATACACAATGGAGTAGCACTGAACAATAAAAAAGAATAAAATACTGAGAGAAGCCACAATAAGGATGAATCATATGTAGAGAAAAGATTTATGCAAAAAGTATGTATTATATAATTCCATCTATATGAAATTATAATGTTTAAAACTTACTACCACAATAACTCAGAACAGTCACTGTTTCTGGTTGGGAAGCAGACGATATGATTCACTAGAAAGGAACATGGAAAAGTCTCTGGAAAAGATAAATGTTGAACTTGAGTGAATGGATTGTTTGCCTACAAAATACAAGGCTCCAGGTTCTGATCTGCATAACACACACATGCAAACATATACACACTAAATAAATAAATAAATACATACATACATACATACATCTTGATAGAGGTTTATGTTACACTAGTTATCAAGTCTCATGAAATGCAACACTCAAGATTTTTATATTTCACACTAAGCAAATTTTTCTTTTAAAGTTTCAAATAGACTGCCATGATGGTGCATATCTGTAATCCCAGCACTTTAAAGCACTCTGGAGACAGAGAAGATCATGAGTTAAGCAGCTAGGACTACCTAGCAAGACCCTGTCCCAAAATGAAGTAAATAAATTGTAAACAAATACTGAACTCTGTCCAATGATTCACAGTATGACTACATAAGAGTGAACTTAAATACAAATTACTCTGAATGCATCAAAATAATACCGATCCATAAAATGTATTAGGCTTGCAGTTACTTTAACAAAATACTTAAGTAAACAAAGGATTTATTTTGGCTCAAAATTTCAGAGGTTTCAGCCCATAGTCACTGGCTTTATTAATGTGGCCTGAAGTAAGGCTGAAACATCCTAACAGAAGGACACAGGTAAGGCTCACTCATAGCAGCCAGCAGGAGAGAAAAAAAAGAGAAAGAAAAAAAGACAGACAGAGAAGGGAAAGGGGGAGAGAAGGGGAGGGAACGCGAAAGAGGGAGGGAGGGAGCGTTTGATAGGAATGGTTTAGGGACAGATATGTCCTTTAAAAGGTACCCCTAGTAACCTAGTTTCTCCAACTAGGCCCACCATTTCCCAGTAGTGCCATCAAATTCTGAATTCATCAATGAATTAATCTATTCATTTAAGTCTGAATCCTCCTATTCCAATCAACTCAAAATGAATAGATCTACCAGCTTGAGAACAAACTTTTTAACACATAAGCCTTTTGGGGAGCGTTTCTTATCCAGACATTAACACAGATGGGCAGGCGTGTGATAATGGCAATATGCAAAACATTAAAAAATGACCTAATTTGGGTGTGGAATATATGAATATTCAATGAACACGTTTATATGATTGAAAATCACTAGGCATGGTGGAGTAAATCTGTAATCCCAGCAATGAAGAGGGAGAAACATGAGTACTGAAACAGCCAGGGCTACAGAGCAATGAGAGAGAGAGAGAGAGAGAGAGAGAGAGAGAGAGAGAGAGAGAGAGAGAGAGTATATGTAATATATAAAAAAAAAAATAGAGAAAAAAATGTTCATAATAAAGTACTGAATGAAAACACCTGTGGAATATAAGAAGGTCATTAATAGCCTTACTGTATATATTCAAATTCTAGAATAATTAAAAGGAGCCGGGTGTGGTGGCGCACGCCTTTAATCCCAGAACTCAGGAGGCAGAGGCATGTGGATCTCTGTGAGTTCAAGGCCAGCCTGGTCTACATAGTGAGTTCCAGGCCAGCTGGGGCTACAGGGAGACCCTGTCTCAAAAAGACAGAAAAAAAAAGAAAAGAAAAATTAAAAAGGAAAAGAGCCTTCAATTCAAAAGGTTAAATAAATAAATAAATAAATAAATAAACTTACAGCAAGATGGCTCAGTGTGTAAATGCTCTTGACATGGAAGCCTGATAACTTGAGTAAAACACACAAAATCAGTAATCTCAGTATTTCTTTAGCAAAAGTGGAGAGTGGAGGCAGAGACAAGAGAATTGCCCAGAAGCTTGTGCGGCCTGTTAGTAGGGTTGGGCAGAAACAAGAGACACCCTGCCTCAACGAGGTGGAGGTAGATAATCAATTCCAAAAGCTGTGCTCTGACCTCGACATACGTGCAGCGGCACAGGTATACCCAAACACTCACACACTCTCTCTCTCTCTCTCTCTCTCTCTCTCTCTCATAAAATTTTAAAATAATTAAAATAAAATCAGTAATTTGGGCTGGAGAGACGGCTGTGTGCTTTAGAGCACTTACTTCTCTTCCAGAGGACCCAGGTTCTCGTTCCAGTACCCACATCCATCCATAACTACTATCTGGGCTTCCTTCTGGCTTCTGTGGTCACCAAACATGCACATAGTGCACTTATTTAAATACATGCAGGCAAACACTCATACACTTAAAATAAAATTTTTTAATTAAAATAAAATCAATTCTAAAATAAAAATCATAGTGATAGAGTACATCAATGAAACTAAATGACTGTTCTCTGAAACAAATTTTTGACAAATACCATTTCAAAAATTAAAAAGCACAAATTAACGTAAATAAGACCAAATCACAGAGGCAGAAACATAAAAATTATTTTTAAAATATTGTGTTTAACTTTTATACCAAATATTGTGAAAACGTAGGTTAAATGGATATACATGAAAATACATAACAAATATTGACTCAAAAATTAAACAAATTATTTATAGACAAATGTGAATTGATAATCAATATTCTATCTCAAAAGTCTCCAACACTCAAAAGTTTTGCAGGCAAATTTCATCAAATAATCTGGGAACAGATTAACCAAATGTCATTGTGCTGAAATATCCGGTTGAGGACTTGACACATCTGGGAAGAGGAAACCTCAATTGAGGCATTTACTTCATTGGATTGGCCAGTGGTCATGTCTCTGAGGCATTTTCTTGATTGTTGAGTGATGTGAGAGGGCCCAGCCCACGGGCACATGGTCCTGGGTTGTATAAGAAAGCAGGCTGAACATGGGCCAGGGGAGCAAGCCAGTGAACAGCAATCCTCCACGGTCCCTTGCTTCAGTCCCTGCCCTTGCTTAAGTTTCTGCTTTGGCTTCCCTCAGTGATGAACTGTCACTTGAAAGAGTAAAATGAAATAAACCCTTTCCTCCCCAAGCTGTTTTTTGTCAGGGTGTTTTATCACAGCAATAGAAAGCTAATTAGGACAGTCATAAAATTTTTCATATCAACAAGAAACAAGGGAAACTGCATCACCCAGATTAAGGCTAGTATGATCTTGATATCAAATTGACAAGGATAAAGAAATGACATTATATGCCCATCTCACTCATGAACTTACATATAAAAATGTATAACCCTGATGTCAAAATTGAATATGCACAAGAAAACGGGGAAACATTTTCACAGCTGGCAAGTTGAATAGGACCATTCTCACTTAGCATTCTACATCTCCGTCTACCAAACACTAATAGAATGCTACACATGGAAACTAAAAGCCCCTCCAGACAGTTCCAAATGCCCTCAAGGGGCACTTTAGCCTCAGATTAATGATCAATGTTATAGGCAATCACATTTATGAACACAAAAACAAAAATGAAAAAAAAAAAGGGACTACAGCAATGGCTCAGCATTTAAGAGCACTGGCTGCTCTTGCAGAGGACCTGGGTTCAATTCTCAGCACCCAGCACCCACATGGTTGCCAAAAACCGTCTGTAACTCCAGTTCCAGGGGAATCCTATACCCTCGTCTCATCTCCAAGGGCATCACATGACACGGGTTCACTTACACATATACAGGCAATATACTCATAGACATAAAAATAATAAAAAAAAATTTTTGGTCTTTTTGAGACAGTGTCTCCCTGTAGCCCTAGCTGGCCAGGATTTGCTCTGGAGACCAGGCTGGCCTCAAACTCACAGAGATCTGCCTGCCTCTGCCTTCTGAGTGCTGGGATTAAAGGTGTGCGCCACCATGCCTGGCCTTAAAAATATTTTTAAATGCAAAATAAAAGTACTGAAACACTAACTACAATTACAAGAATGCATCTTACCAAGATAGAGTTCATCTAAGAAATGTAGGAAAGAATTAACATTTAAAGATCTATCAATGTATGAAGCCAGGAGTGGTGGTGCATGCCTTTAGTTCCAAGGGGCAGAGGCAGGCGAATCTCCATGAGACTGAGGTCAGCCTGGTCTCCATATTGAGTTCCAGGTCAGCTGGGGCTACAGGGAGATCCTGTCTCAAAAAGACAAAAAAAAAATCTGTCAGTGTCAAACAGGACAGACACCTTACTTGGAAAACTGGTAACTAAAAAATGTTAACATTTATCCTCTTTCCTACACTAACTGTATTTTTGGGTTATCAAATAGCTGTAGCTAATGAGAATCTTTGCAAAGCAATTCTAATTTATGAATGCTGAGAGAATTAGACTTGGAAACTCATTATGACGAAAGCTGTAATAAAATGATTCATAGAACAGTTATCAAATGACTTGTAAAGCCCCTATAGGTGAAAGGGTAATAGAAAAGTATGACGAAGTGATCACACCATCATCACCTCAATACACTTGTAATTGTACTAAAAAGAAGACAGCCAGACATTATGTAAATGAAATTTCTTAGTGCCAGCCATGAAGTATTCCTTGTTAAAATTATTTATTTATATTGTGAGTGTTCTGCCTGAATTTATGTAAGTGCATCACGTGCATACAGTGCCTTCCCAGACCAGAACATTCCTCTGCAACTAGAGTTACATACAGTTGTTAGCTGCCATATGGATGCTGGCAATGGAACCCAGGTCCTCTGCAAAAGCGGCCAGTGCTCTTAACCACTGAGCAATCTCTCCAACTCCTAAACTATTCCTTTTTTTGAGACAGGGTCTCCCTGTAGCCCCAGCTGGCCTGGAACTCACTATGTAGACCAGGCTGGCCTTGAACTCACAGAGATCCGCCTGCCTCTGCCTCCCATGCTGGGGTTAAAGGCAATTGCCACCATGCCTAGCCAAACTATTCCTTTTAAAACAGCAATAAAGAATATGAATCTAAAGTATTTAGCTCAAAATTGTAGTCTACAGAAAATACAGGCAATATAGAAAGAAGGAAAACATGACAAGGAAGTGATTGGTCATATTCAGAACAAAGGAGAGTCTACAGAACAAATTCCAGGTTTCTTCACTAAGTCAAAGGCATGGAATTAAAACAGATGAGGTACTGGGGCTGGAGAGATAACTCAGTATTTAAGGGCACTGGCTAAGGGTTCTGTTCCCAACACCGACATGGCAGCTAACCATCACTTATAGCTCCAGTTCCAGGGGATCCATTGCCATCTTCCGGTCTCTTTGGGCATTGCACACACACTTGACATACATGTAGGAAAGACACTCATACACATTAAAAAAAATTTCAAAAAAAAGAGATGAGGTACTGCTTGGCTTTTAGCTTTTAAAAGCACTTAAAATTTTACTTGTTATTTTTATGTGTATGTGTGTATTGCTTGCATGTAGGTAAGTGTACAGAAGAGGCTGTCGGATCCCCAGAACTGGAGTTACAGACAGTTGTTAGCTGCCATGTGGGTGCTGGGATTCGAACCCGGGTCTTCTGCAAGAACAGTCAGTGTTCTTAACCTCTGAGTCATCTCTCCAGCCCCAGGTTTTATCTTTTAAAAGATTTAAAATGAGTAAGATGGGGGAAGAGGAATGGGGTGGGGAGATCAACTAAAACTTAGCTATGTATGAAAATGCTGTAAGGAAAACTGTCCCCTATACATGGGTTAAAAAATAAAAACAAGCCCCATGTGGTGGTATATGCCTTTAATTCAGCCCTCAAGAGGCAGAGGCAGGTGAATTTCTGTAAAATTGAGGCCAGCCTGCTTTCCATAGTGAGTTCAAGCCGTGCTTAGGGCTATATAGATACACTATCTCAAAAACACCCAAATAAAAGCCTGATGCCACATTAAATAATCTATCATAAATCCCTTGAGTTGGTCATGAATACACAGGCTGTATTATTCTATTTGGTATATATTTAAAATACTCCAAAATAGGGGCTGAAGAGATGGCTTAGCAGTTAAGGGCACTGGCTGCTCTTACAAACAACCTGGGTTTGATTCCCAACATCCACACGGTGGCTAACAATTGTTCATTACTCCAGTTCCAGGGGAAATTCGATACCCTCTTCTGACCAGCATGGGCATTGCATGACACAGGTACAATTACATACATGCAGAAAAAGTTTTGTATAATAGTAATATCGGCATAAGAAGCTTTGTAGATTCAGACCTTAATTGCAGTGCACGATCCAACACTTATTTGCTGCATGAGCCCAGCTAATAATATTTTTTAAATATTCCCAAATAAAAATTTAACATTTTTCCATTTTAAAATAAATAAAAAGAAGACATGATATACCCTAATATTAAAAGGTGACCCTGGTTGGATACTGATTCTAACAAATCTCAATGGTAAAATATTTTTAGGGGCTATGGAGATCAGTGGGTGAGACACTTGCTATATAAGCACTAGGACCTGGGTGTTCTGTTCAATACATTAAGAAAATATTTTTAAAAGAAGGTAATGGAACACATGTGACATGAAAGAATTGGGGGGTGACCAGCAAGAGCAGGTCAGGGGAGATAAGAGGAGGGGTATGGGGAGATATGGAAAAATTGTGAGCAAAGCTGGAATGGAACTGCCATAATGAAACATATTACTTTGTATGCTGACTTAAAACACTAATTTAAAAAGAGAGGAAGGGGCTGGAGAGATGGCTCAGCGATTAAGAGCACTGACTGCTCTTGCAGAGGACCCGGGTTTGATTCCCAGCACCCACATGGGGGCTAACAACCGTCCTTAATTCCAGTTCCAGGGGAATCCAAAGCCCTCTTCTGACCTCCTCAGCACTGCATGACATGGGTGCACTCACACACATGCAGACAATACACTCATAAAATAAAATAAAAATAATAAAATATTTAAAAATAAAAAATAGAGAGGAAAAAAGACAAGAAAAATTCATGTGACATAGAGATAAAAACTATGAATATCTGATTATAATCTATTTTCCTACCTACAAAACCAAGTAGGCTCAGTAAGAAAACTATTAGAGGGAAATGGAAATGTAGTAAATTTTTGGATGTGAAATTACATACAAAATCACCAGCTTTTTAAAATTTGGCGTGAGATGGGATTGGGTAGGGGTGAAGGAAGATAATGAGGTGATTAAGAGCTCTGACTTGGTACAGTGGCACATGCCTGCAATCCCAATGCTTGAGAGGCTCAAGGAAGAGTATTCCACATTTTAGGTCAGCCTGGACTAAACAGTGAGACTGTCTCAAAATAAAATAAAATCAACTGCCAGGTATTGTGGCACATGCCTTTAGTCCCAGCGCTTGGGAGGTAGAGGCAGGAGGATCTCTGTGAGATTGAGGCCGGCCTGGTCTACTTGGTTTACATAGAGTTCAAGATCAGCTAGGGCTACAGGGAGACCCTGTCTCAAAAAGACAAAAAAAAAATCAATTAATTAATTTAAAAAGAATACCTTACAATTCCTATAATTACTACCTATATGACACCATGCAAATTATCTGAACTCTGTGATCCACATTTCCATCTATAAAATGAGAAAAATAACATTGTCAAACTTGATAGCCAAGCATTGTGGCACATGCCTTTAAACCCAGCACTTGGGAGGCAGAGAGGCAGACAGATCTCTGTGAGATCAAGGCCAGCCTGGTCTACATAGCAAGTTCCAGGCCAGCTGGGGCTACAGTCTCAAAAAGACCCCCCCCAAAATACCAAACATATGGGTTATTATAGAGTGAATGGATTCATTCACCTATTTAAACAATTAGGATATGTCTGACACAGGTCTATATAAGGGGCTGGAGAGGTGGCTTAGTAGTTAAGAGTACTTACTGCTTATACAGAAGACAAGAGATCCCTTCTCAGCATTCATGTTGAACAGCTCACAACTGCCTATAACTCCAGCTCCTGAAGAGTATCTAAGACCCTCTTCTGGACTCTATGGACAACTGCATACATGGGCACATATCCCCACAAAGACACATATATACACACACTTAAAGATAAATCTCAAAAAGTCCTATGTAAGCATTTCATATCACTAATACATACCTGTAGGGCCAGGCATAATGGCATATCTTTAATCCCAGCACTCAGGAGGCAGAGGCAGAGGCAGACAGATCTCTGTGAATTTGAGGCCATCCTGGTCTATGGAGCAAGTTTTAGGCTAGCAAAGGCTATATAATTAGACCTTGTCTCAAAAAAATGCTAAGCATAGGCTCTGCAACTGAGCTTCATCCTCAGTTATATATACCTTTTTCAAATTTTATTTTTTATTGAATTTTTGTGATTTTCATAGAATATAGTTTAATGGAGGGGAAGAAACAGTGTCTTACAGGGATGGGACTTTAGGGCCCAGAGGAAAGATTCACACTGAATGACATCTGGGGACACAAATTTACCATTTTTTTTTCAAGAATATGTGATGATTAATTTGTTTTTAAATTAATACTTTGTTATTTTTATCTTATGAGTGTTTTGCCTACATGTATGTAAGTGCATCACATGCATGCAATACCCATGGTGGCCAGAAGAGGAAGTAGAATCCCCTAGAGCTGGACTTATGGACAGTTGTTAGCCATCATGTGTGTGCTGGGAACCAAACCTGGGTCCTCTGCAAGGGCAGTGAGTGCTTTTAACTGCTGAGCCACCTCTCAGCACCCATATTTACCATTTTTAATCTATGAAAGTACTGTGAGCCATGCATCATCTCTGCCATTCCTCACAAACCCATATAAAATATAACCATCCTTGTCCCCTTTAATACATAAGAGAGCGATTATTTTCAAAGATGGTCTCACTGTAAAGTCCAAGCTGGCCTCAGAATTATGATCCTCCTGTATCAGCTTCATTAGAGCTAGGATTAAAGGCATGCAACCACCACACCTGGCTAGGAAAAGGACTGTTAAAAGCACTGAAGTAAGCTGTACAGGGTCACACAGCTAAAGAGTGGTAGGACAGGGTGCAATTGGGAATGAAGGAAAAGAAAGCAGGCAACTGCAAAAGCTTGGAGACCAAAACAGCAATGAAGGTGAGTTAATGGGGGACCTGAACATTGCAAGTAATTCAAAATAAAAGCCCACTTACTTCCAGTGTATGATGTCACAGGATAGACTCAGTGGGCTTTGGATGAGGATAGCACAACTTGATGTGCCTAGAAGAAACAAAAAAGAAATCAACTTAATATCTTCTACCAGAATAAACTGTTTACTTGAACATCCATGGAAGTATACATTTCATATATTTGTATTTGTGTGTGTGTGTGTGTGTGCAGTCAAGCCTTACAGTCGATTCCACATCTGTACATTCAACTAATTGAGGATGAAAAATAATCTAGAAAAGCTTGTACTGAACAAGTACAGACTTTTCCTTGCTATTATTCCCTAAAACATAGAATGCAAAAGCTATTTATAGAGCCTTTAGATTGTATCACATATAACTAATCAAGAGATGATTTAATGTATATTGGGGAATGTGCAAAGGTAACATTTTATTATAAAAGGGACTTGAGCATGCAAGCATTTTTGTATCCACAGGAGTTTCTGGATCCAATTCTCCTAGATACAGCTTCTTAAGGTAGAGAAAACCCACATAGGATCATATCACTGAATATGGGGGCGCACAAAAATTTGGTGACAATAAAGGTTTATATATATAGTGATCAAAATTTAATTCAAAATTAAATAAAATAAAAGATATATATATATATATATATATACACCAAAATTTAATTCAAAATTAAATGCTTAATGAATTCAAGGTATTTCTAGAAATGCTTTCCCAGGTTCTATCATGCAACTTCACTGTAGCTTTCATTCTAAACACACAACATATGCACTTTGCACTGAGCATGCTTGCTGTCATGCCTTGCAACAAAGGCATGCCAACAAACACTGCCTGAAAACTCCTCCACACAGATAGGAAACAACGGCACATTCTGAATTGTAGTGTTTTTACTGTCCATACAAAGCTTTCTGCTCCTGTAGAACACGATGGTTTAATTAAAGAAAGCAAAAACATTTAATATTCTCCCACTATCCTTCTCCACATGTGTCAAATTAGTATATCTTTGGACTGGATTGTGTAAGAATGTTGGATTTTAAACTTGGTGTTTGACTTGCTGACTTCACTTTCAAAACAGCATAAAATGATAGAACTTAACATGTATGGTGGAATATATAAGGTCTGGTGGGGGTGGAGAGCAAGGATGAGGAGGGGGGTCTAAATTTGATTAAAATCTGTTGTATGGAATGATCAAAAGCTCAATAAAAATTTTTTAAAACAGCATAAATTAATTTTAGCTAGGGATTAGGACAGAATTTCTAAGACTTTCTAAAATGTTTCTAAATATATTTTTGTTATTTTGCACAATGTACTTATACAATGCAGAGTTCTCAGAATTGACAACTGTAAAATCAAAACATCAATCATA
>NW_008355642.1:4061495-4109696 GCF_000622305.1 Nannospalax galili
AATTCAAAATTAAATGCTTAATGAATTCAAGGTATTTCTAGAAATGCTTTCCCAGGTTCTATCATGCAACTTCACTGTAGCTTTCATTCTAAACACACAACATATGCACTTTGCACTGAGCATGCTTGCTGTCATGCCTTGCAACAAAGGCATGCCAACAAACACTGCCTGAAAACTCCTCCACACAGATAGGAAACAACGGCACATTCTGAATTGTAGTGTTTTTACTGTCCATACAAAGCTTTCTGCTCCTGTAGAACACGATGGTTTAATTAAAGAAAGCAAAAACATTTAATATTCTCCCACTATCCTTCTCCACATGTGTCAAATTAGTATATCTTTGGACTGGATTGTGTAAGAATGTTGGATTTTAAACTTGGTGTTTGACTTGCTGACTTCACTTTCAAAACAGCATAAAATGATAGAACTTAACATGTATGGTGGAATATATAAGGTCTGGTGGGGGTGGAGAGCAAGGATGAGGAGGGGGGTCTAAATTTGATTAAAATCTGTTGTATGGAATGATCAAAAGCTCAATAAAAATTTTTTAAAACAGCATAAATTAATTTTAGCTAGGGATTAGGACAGAATTTCTAAGACTTTCTAAAATGTTTCTAAATATATTTTTGTTATTTTGCACAATGTACTTATACAATGCAGAGTTCTCAGAATTGACAACTGTAAAATCAAAACATCAATCATAACTGAAAAATGTGGACAATGTTCTATATCATACAATATAAAGTATTCAGCAAGATTTAGTTCTGTATGTAAAAATAAATAAGCACATCCATTTTACTAGCTTGCAAATTTGCTTTTGTCTTTAATAAATGGTAAAATTTTATGTACACCAAAGAATTGTTTTAGAATAAATTTCTTTATTATTTATTATCTATATACTTTTGAATTGTATACCCATTTATATATCTATATACCTGGGTATAAGACCTGATTTAAGGGGTTGGACATCTAAGAATCTCTGTATCTTATCCAAGAACTTTTGTATATATGAGAATTCCTGGAATCAATTCTTCTAGGATACTAAGCAATCAATTATGCATTCAAACATATTTCTAGATGTGGTGCTATGTATTAACCACGTCCCACGTGCTAAGAATTTATTATAGTCTTATTTACACTTCTAACTACTCTGTGAGCTTACTATTCAGTTTTAAGTGAGGAAAATGAGGCATAAGAACATTAAGGAAACTGCTTAAGTTCACACACTGTATGATAAAGATGCTGACCCCAAGTCTGCTGGTCTCCTTCTAGTCACTTACCAAACAGTTTCAACCTTAGATTCCTACTTCGTACATTACCTATATGCCTAGCACTGCAAATCTGTGTTACAACCTTACTTGGCAAGCAGCTGACCAGTAAGCTGCAAAGACAGTCTTGGGGGAGGGGGGTGTGGGACACTGCATTGAAGTACTATGTGCAGTGTAATCCTATACTTGAAGTTCTGAGGCACCCTCCTGTAATCTTACTGAGGAGGTGAGGGTGATCAGTGATTCTTTTTCATACTCCTTTCTGAGGAAATCCTGTCTCAACAGAAAAAGCAAACCTATCCTCAAAGCCGTACTAATCTAAGGACAGGCCCCAGTAAACATTAGACAATAGCTGGGTCAACAGGTCCATTTATTCTCTCACAGAACCAAAAGATACAGTGGCAAATAGTAATTTATATGGGTCTGTCCTTCCCATGTTCAAGTCACAACCTGGGCTCTAGAAAGAGCCATTTGTGGGCCTATGAACTCTATGCTTACAAGCAAAATGTAGGTGCCTGGAGAGGGATAGTGAATAATTTCTTCAGATTTGCAATGCGTCCATGTCCACCCCTCTGCCCACCTCAGGGGAAAAAAGAAAAGAAAAAAGAAAAGAAAAGAGGGAGAAAATGAGTAAGAATCGTGACTTCAGACCTTTCAAGTTGCCAGCAAGGGCTTGGCTGCCGGCTTTACTCAATTGTACAGGCGCCGCGTCAACCGGTACTTCCCAGTGTCAGTTGGCCAGTAACGACTTTCGCCCCTCCCCAGGAAGCACTCGGAAATCCATAACATGCACGCACGCACGCAGGCGCGCGCGCGCACACTCAGCATGCGCAGATCGCCTCACGTAGCTCTACAGTTGGACACGCCCACACAAGCCTCACACTAATTCCCCCAACAGCCCTCTGTGCCCACGAGCACCTAAGTCACCACGTGCACATCCCCGCCTCCCCTGTCGAATAAAGCATGCACGTGCGTATCCTCCATGAACCGCTTCACACACACAAGCGCCTCCCCACGTACGTACATGTCTGCACCCCTCTACACACACCTGTTCCCCTCACCACATGCCCCACGCAGGTTGGAGACCTTTTCCCTTTCTCCCGTCACAAAGGCTGGCGTCAGAGACCAAAGGGCCCGCTCTCCACTCCTAGGATCTCGAGGTCCCGCCCCTGTAAGCAGAGCCTTTCCCCTCCGATCCTGGTAGTCTGTCGTCCTGGATCACTGCTGCCCTCACATCCCGGGGTTACTGGGATGGCACCTCTCAACGGGTGACCACCAGGGCCATCAGATGTCAGGGACGCTAGGAGCACAGCCTGAGGAAACTTGTTCTACTTCCTACCCCTTCAAATCCTGGAAATGGAGAGGAGTTTCTCACCTTGCCAGAAAAAGCTCTCACCTGGTTTGCAAAGACAATTACCCTTCTTTTACTTCCTGCTAGCAGGGAGGGGATTGTTCAGAGCCAAGGTCTTTAGGGCGGGAAAGGGGCAATGACTCAGAAACTCCCTGAGGGTGATACAGGCTTGGCAAATGAGGAAAGTAATGAAGAGGAGAAAGGAGGAGGACAAAGAGGCGGGGGGGGGGGGGGGGGGACACCTGTGCCTTCCGCAGTTTTGATAAATGCCTTCTGGTGCATATCTGGAAACCACAAATCCAGAAGCAACTGGGCTAGACCATGCTGTCTGTGTTGGACCTTAAACTTTATTATACTGTGCTAGGGGCAGCACAGGGCTTGCCTTCAGTTGATCAGGCAGGAATCTACTGATCTGGGCACAGGACCTAGGTATTATCTTTTCCTGTTGTAGGGAAGCAGTAATAGTCTTTATATCGTTACTGGATGAATTGAATGAGTCTGTACATCTCAATGAGCAACCCGTCAATGATAGGTCTTATGATTGGGAACATACTCATTCTTGATTATCTATCTAGATTTTGAGTTTTATGAGAACAAGGGCTATGTTTTTTTTTTAATTTTTACAAAAACTTTGTTGAGAATTTCATACATGCATGAAATTTCATACATGCATGGTTTTTTTTATCAAATCTATGCCCACTCCCCCCCCCTCCAACATTCCCCACTCTGAAGAGGTAACCCTAAAATCTCTTAAGGAGTAGATACAAGCTCCCAAATACTTCTGACATTTTTTGGCTTTTGGAACAGAGTATGTTGCTAACAGGCCCAAGGACATTTTGACTTTTAGCCAAGAAACTGGCTACATTTCTTTGGGGTCTTTTTACCCATGTTGAACAGGGACGCAGGGTGAGGCAATTAGAGTACCCCTTCAGTGGGTCTATCTAAAAGACTCCCAAATTGCATAACTTTTGTCTCTAAGGGGAGAAGAAAGTCCTCGAATCATGAATGGGAGATGTGTAGAAGTAAAGGCAAGAGTAATTAGCGTTACGAGTTCTAGACAGGGAACTAGAAAAAAGTCAGAACAGGGCAATTTTCAAATGTTCGTATGAGCGTCCATTGCAGTTTCTTGACAAGGGTTTCCAAAAGCATCCCTCTATTGGGTTCTTCCTCATTTTTCTTTTGTCTTTCAAGGCTGGACTAGTTGGCTAGGAAGAGTGGCTGGATGTTTTTTTAAAAATATTTATTATATGTATGAGTATTTTGCTTGCATGTAAGTGTAGCACATGCTTACAATGCCCACCGAGGACAGAAGACGGAGTCAGATTCCCCTGGGACTGGAACTGTGGGCGATTGTTAGCCACCATGTGGGTTCTGGGAACCAAACCTGGGTCTTCAGCAAGAGCAATTAAGTGTGCTTTACCACTGAGCCATCACTCCAACCTCCTAAGGACTACGTTTCTGATTCATCTCTGAACTACAGGACCTGACACAAAGACACTACCAATACATGATTTGTTGAATGGATGAATAAATGAGCAATAATAATAATAATAAAATAATAATAATTTGGACTAGAGGCTAGACCAAGACTCTCCCCTCTGCCACATAAGGAATGTGCTTGTGAGAGTTCAGAGAGAAGCTGATGATAGGAAAAGGTGGTACATGGGACTGGTAGGTTGCCATATCAAATAACCTATTCTGGCCTTAGGAAGTGAAATACCTTTGCAAACTTCTTGCGTGGATACATGGAAATTTGTCAGACAACCGATCTGAAATTTAAAATGTAGTCATGGCTTGCCTGACCAGTATTTGTATCTTGTACAGTTAGTGAAGAAAGAAGGATGAGAGGAAAGGTCTGAACAGGAAAGTTAAAAATAAGAACCTAAAAATTCACAGCCACTTTTGAAAGAGATGTATCCTTGCTCTGGAAATTGTTACTGAATATGTTAAAGCTGTAATAAAATGCTTCTTCGAATCATGTGGTTATTAAATAAAAATAAATTTAAAAAATAATGATGATGTAAAATAGCCAGGCATGATGGTGCACACCTGTAATCCCAGAACTCTGGAAGACTGAGGGTGGAGGGGAATTGAGCAGTGTTGATCTGAGTTAAATGTATTTATAGATGATAGTCACTGTAAAAGAAAATCTTGGGTTATTCATAAAGTAACAGCAATGTCATCTACCCTTCTTTGTAGTCATAGTATTTCTAATGGTCTTATTCTAATATTTCAATATTCTTGGTGTAGGTATGCTGATTAAGATTCTATAATTACATTCACCAAATTTCTGTTTAATGGAAATCCATACTGTTAGTATTAAGAGGCTTTAAAATTATCTATACAACAAAAGATGCATTTTCTCCCTCATTTGCGGATCTTAGCACCAAATCCCTATAAGTGAGTGCATATCCTGATGTAACTGCAGGAACCAGGAATATTGACAAGAACCAGGGAGGTAAAGGGAAAGAAGGAACCCGAGAGAGAAGAATAGTGGGAGAAAGGTGTTATTAAGGGAAAAATATGCAAAAAGGGGGTAGTTAAAGGGGAAGGAGGGAAGGGAGGCTATACAAAGAACTATGGGAATAAAGGGGAAAAAATTCTCCTGATACACAGTAAAAAAGAAAAAAGAAAAAGAAAAAAAAAGCCTTAAGCACAGAAGGAACCCTAAGAGGATGGAAGAAAGCACTACCAGAAGTCATATGGTTGTTAGATGAAAATCCCAGTACCCAAGGTGGGTTGCCCCCCAGGAGCTGTTGGCCAGAGTGGCCCTAAAGGTCCCCAAAACAATAAAGGGCACTGCCATTAATGTTGGTTGTACGCCAAAAGTGGACGGTAAAACCCTATTTCTGAAAACACCACATGATGTGAGCTTGGGAGAGGGAGAAATCAAGTTTGGCCTAAGCTGGAAACTCCCTGCCACTGGATGGGTGCTTTCATAGTGCCAGAAGGCGACATGCAGATGACTGGGGGAGAACTATCCCCTATAATTCATCTCAACAATGGAAACCCTGCATGCTGCACTATCAACATGCCAAACAAGATGTTCCAGCTGGTGCAATAGTGGTACATCTTGTGTATGTACAACCAGCAAATTTTCAATTGGATATAATGCCCCCTCCTAGAAGTGGAACACACATCTGGTACTGTAGACTAGGCCAAGCCCCTGTGGCAGGGGAGGATATAGGCCCCAGTAGGGAACTCACTGCTGCAATTGTTTTGTTAGATGAACATGATGCACCACTGTCCAAGCATTTGTGTTTATGCCCATAGGCTATTATAGCAGCCACTGTTTAAATGGTCTTGCTTCTTGCTGTGTGTGTTTTTATAGTAGATGGAAACCCATTGAAATGGGCCAATAGCCCATGAAAAACAGATGATGCAGAGACTTGAAAGTTCAGTGCCTTGCCACAATGAGAAGATCATTCCATACCTATCACCCCCTCCAAGACTCAGAAACTTTTGTGGAAGAGGTTGGCAGAAAGAATGTAAGAGCCAGAGGAAGGGGTGGAGTGTTAACTGAAGTGTCCTCTGATCACTGTGCTGGCAAGCTCTACTTACACCCCCTTCCCACGCTCATCAAGGTCAAGGAGTCGATGGAGGAGTCACTTACCCCTTCCCCCCAATCAGTCGACCTTAGCTGCATGTGGGGGAGGGGCTAAGGATATATAAGCTGAAAACACCATGAGGCACCTCTCTCACCATTTTGTGCAGCTGTTGGGAAGTCACAGGATATATATTTGAGTGTGTACTTTCCAGTACAACTGTATGTTCTTTTAGCAAGGATATATATTTGTCACAGGATATATATTTGAGTGTGGACTTTCCAGTACAACTATATGTTCTTTTAGCAAGCCCAATAAACTCATTAGGATTATTAAAAAAAAAAAAAAACAGAATGGAAACCTTCATTATTCCACCAAAGTTGACCCCATATTGGCAAATCCTTTGCTCTTTGATTTCTTATCCCTACTTTTCCACCCTTAAACTTCAGTGTATATATATATTTATGTAACCTGCTTCAAGTTTTTTTCTGGAAAAATGTGTTAAAAATTGCCTCTCTTTGGAATAATAAAAAAACACAATCAGATGGATTATTTTTTAAGAAATCTGTACAAAGTCAAGCATGGTGAAACACACTTGTAATCACAGCATGTGGGGAGTCAGGAGGCTGGTGATTTTGAGGTTATCCTAACCTAGATAAAGAGACATTGCCTCCAGAAAAACTTATCCCTGGGACAGCATGATGGCTGAGTAGGTTAAAGGTGCCTACCCGCCACCAAGCTAAGGACCTGAGTTCAGTCCCTGGGATCTACATGATGAAAGGAGAGCATGGACTCCTGCAAGTTGTCCTTTAACCTCCATACATTCTCCATGGCACTTATACACAGACATATAGACACACAAACATAGAGACACAAAGATTTTTGTTATAAAAACTATGCAGGGGCTGCAGAGTTGGCTCAGCAGTTAAAAGCACTACACACACACACACACACACACACACACACACACACACACGCTTTGTTATAAAACTATGCAGGGGCTGGAGAGTTGGCTCAGCAGTTAAAAGCACTTGCTGCTCTTCCAGAGGACTGGAGTTAGGTTCCTAGCATCCACATCAACATTGGGCAACTGACAACCATCTATAACTTCAGTTTCAAGGGATCTGACTCATTTGTCTAGCCTCTGAAAGTACCTGTACATGCACAGCAATCACATACATACATATAAAAATAATTAATAAAAACTATCCATTGAATTTACAGTTGAAAACCTAAGAGCCAGTGGACAAAAGCCTTGACACTTGGGATTCTCTGGCCTTGTTACTGAATCTTGGAGGGCCTCAAATTTTTGTCATATATTTGGACATCCTTTCAATCCCTACCCCATTCCTACCTGCTACCCTATAGAGATTGGTAATAGTGAAAAAGCATGTATAAGATTAGCAAAAGGGAAAGTGGATTCCTCAGCAGACCCTCACTTCCTTTTGCTTCCTGTGCCCCCCCACCACAGTACATTTAGTTGGAATAGCAGCAAGCCTCGATAGAAGAGCTGCATTCCAGCATCCTAGTGTCCTCACACTTTGTCCTACAGGCACACTTATCCCATGGCTAGTCTAAGTCTTAGAAGAATACCTATGAGACTCTTCCAGAGCACACAGTAAAATTCAAGGCCCCGGAGGAACCTTTAAGTCCATCTCCCGCTTGCATACTTATTTCCCCTAGGGAAGCTGTCATCAGTTAGTGTGGTGGTTTACATGAAAAATGTCCCCCATGTGCCCACACTTGGTCCCAGTTGGTATTGTTTGGGGAGGTTTAGGGGATGTAGGCTTGCTAAAGGAAATATGCCACTGGGGACAGGCTTTCAGAGTTCTTAGCCTCACCCTACTTTCAGTTCACTCTGCTTCATTTTCCACAGAAGACGTGATCTTTCTGCTCCCTGATCCTGCAGCTTGCTGCCATACCTCCCCACCATGATGGACTCTTAGCCCTCTGGAACTTTAAGGCAAAATACGCTCTTTCTTCATAAGTTGCCTTTGGTCATGGTGTTTATCACAGCAATAGTAACTAATCCAGTCAGTGTCTCATTGCCTCCCATCTTGTGTGTTCTGATGAGAAGCAAGGATTTCTAGCCATTTCCCTCAGAATAGAGCCTCAAATATAAAGCCACATCATAGTATAGACTTGGTGTCTTAATAATGTAGCATTCTACAATGTACATAGATGTCTTCTAGCCTTTTTCAGGACCATTCTTTTTGGCATTTGGGACAAGGATCACTGGAAACTATAAATTTTGACTATTTTTTTCTTTCACCGAATCTAAAAGTCATTCATTGTCTCTTTAACACTGAATCAGCCAGGCCTTGAACTTGTATGTTTGATATCTACTTGATACAAAGTTCACATTTCTAGTATATCACAGCACCCTTCTTTATTCCTGAGGGAGTTTAGCTGGATAAAAATATATAGATCATGGTTGGTTGTTTCCTACCATCATGGGGAAAGTTCCATTTTTTCTAGAACTTCTAATCCAGATGGAGAAGAAACAGATCTTTGCAACATGATATGAGGCCAGCTTCACAGGGAGCAGAGCTTGTATCTATATTCCATTATTTAAATGATTCCTTTTGTCTGAAAATGTCTTCTATAATCTGTCAGCACATTGCCAGCTGACTTTATTTACTTATTTACTTACTTTGATTTTTTGCAGGGTCTCTTGTAGCCCAGGCTCATCTCAAACTCACTATGTAGCATAGGCTGCCCTTGAATTCCTGATCCTCCTGCCTCCACCTCCCAAATGCTGAGATTATAGGCATGCACCACTACATCTGGCTTTATCTGGCCCTTTTAACTCTGGAAAATCCAGTTTACTCTCTCTGCCTTCTCACCATTGAATTATACAATGAAAGCATTATCTCTAGAAGATCATCTTAGTATTTTCTTGGTTTCTGAGGAAGAAACAATTCAGTTGATAAGTGTATTAATTACTTTCCTCATCACTGTGATAAAATACCTAACAAAAGCTGTTTGAAAACTTATTTTATTTTTTTATGTGTATGAGTGTATTGCCTACATGTGTATAAGCGCATCTGTGTCATGCAATGCCTGCAGAAGCATTGCAGTTGGATCCCCTGGAACTGCCTGCAGTTACAAGCAGTTGTTAGCTGACATATGGGTGTTTGGAACCAAACCCAGGTCCTCTGCAAGAGCAGCCAGTGCTCTTAACTCCAGCCCCCTGACAAAAGCTTTTTAAGAAAGGGTGGGTTTGTGTTGGCTTAGAGTTTGAGGGTACAGTCCACCATGGTGGAGAAATCATGTCAGCAGAATTGTGAGGCAGCTGATTGCATTCGCACTGAAGAAGCAGAGAAATAAATACTGTTGTCAGCTAGCTTTCTCCTTTCTGGTGCTGCCAACATTTAGACTGAGCCTTCCCACTTCAATAAACAGTCTAGAAACTAGAAAGTATGCCCAGATTGTTGTCTCCCAGGTGATTCTAAATCCTGTCAAGTTGGCAATATTAATCTTCACAGTAGAGGGTATATATTTTGCCCAGTCTCTCTTTAGCACATTATTGGTGATGAATTTATTAATTCTTCTAATTGTTGCCTTCATTTAAGGAGTCTAGCCTTCAGTAACAATGGTAAGAAGTAGTCACGGAATGCCAGGCCAGAAGTATGATCGTGAAGAAAATTACTCAAGTGGTGGTATTAAGTTCACCAGAAACAAACGTGTCAATGGACAGAGTAGCCTACTTGTCATCTTGCTGATCTGGTTCAAATTTTATTTACCAGTATTTGCTAAGCATTGACTGTGCACAAGTCTATACTGTATCTTGGTAAGTGACTCCACTCTCATCTATGCTCCCTAACTCAATCACCAATAATTAATGAAATTCAGAGATCAAAAACAATTAGAGAAGAATTATAGGATTGCACACTTTATTATGAATGTTAATATGAATAAAGGGTCTAAGAAAATCTGCACCTTGAAACTGGACCTTCTGCACAGGCTTATCAATTGATTATAACTTAAGTGATTATGGAGAGTTAGAATCTTGCTGGTCCAAAGCCTAATTACCATTTATCTTGGGTTATCTAAAGCCCCCTAAGTAACATACTCCTTATTTCTGACTTAACATGCTGTAACAGATAAAAATCCTTTGGAATGTATTAACCTTAAAGCCCTAGCTCTTACCAACCAAAAGACTGAGTGTCATTAGCATCTGAGATCTGTACCTGAGATTTCTCTTTTGCTATAACCACCTACTTAATGTTTCCACCAATGTTGTTGAAAATAATCTTGATTTATGGCTTTTCCATGTGTTGTTACTATAAAAACTTCATGAAACTGCTTCCACATTGGAGCGTGGAATTTGGGGTAACCTGAATCTGTGTTCTTGAGCCATGGTCACTCATATTTGTCTCCAGAAGAAACTATTTTTTCTTCCCTTTGTGGTGAGAGTTGTGCTTCTGCATCGACATTAACAGAATTCTTTTCACTGTTCCCTACAGAAATGAAGAATGCCAGAAATATAAAGAATAATCAGTAAATGCTTCTTGAATGACCAGGCCAAACAAGGCCAACGGTTACAACTACAAGCTCTGCATTACTGAAACTCTGAGAATAATTCTATTCCTAGATAGGGGGACATGATGGATCTGTATTTTTTTCTGCTGTGGCACAATGAATGGAACTGGCCTTTCCAAACATCACCACACATACACACACACACACACACACACGGACACACGGACACACACATGGACACGTGCCCCGTGCACATGCTTCATCAAAACCTGAGTTTGGCTGGGAGTGGTGGCACACGCCTTTAATCCCAGCACTCAGGAGGCAGAGTCAGGCAGATCTCTGTGAGTTCAAGGCCAGCCTGGTCTACATAGTGAGTTTCAGGACAGCTGGGGCTACAGGGAGACCCTGTCTCAAAAAGACCAGAAAAAAAAGAAACCCTGAGTTTGGGGCAACAGTCTCATATTTGGCATTAATTCAGGCCACCAATAAGCCATTATTAAATTATTAATGTTCCACGTTCTTTTTTTTTAAATTTGTTTATGTGTATGAGCGTTATGCCTCCATGTAAGTGCACCCGTATCATGCAATGCCTGTGGAGGCCAGAAAAATGCATCGGATCCCCCAGCTGGGGTATGGACAGTTGTTACCTGCCATGTGCGTGCTGGGATTTGAACCCAAATCCTATAAGAGCAGTCAGTGCTCCTAATTGCTGAGTCATCTCTCCAGATTCCTCCTTTATATTTTTATTTCTCTGCTTCTGAGATATATAGATCATTGATCTGACCACTTCAAGCCATTTCTCTACTGCTCTTAACTGGTTTGCTCCATGTTTTATGACCATTTAGTCTCAGTGTAGCCACAACTCTTATTAGAATATGGCCAATCCAGGCTTAAGGGACATTTTAACTCTCCCAGGCTCCTCCTACAGGTCAAATGTTTAACAGGAAGTCAACTCACTTGTTTTTGGTTGTATTCTGGTCTTAACAATGGATTCCAACAGTGGGAGGTTAATTGTTCTTTAATTCCTACCTTCTAGTACAATTCCTAAAACTGGATGAATTATACTGAAGAACCTTAAACCTTGCATTTCTTTAAACGTTTTGACCATATCTTTCTCATAAAATCAAAGACTTCATATTTGGACCTCAAATTCCAGATCTCCTAGATTTTCACTTGCTCAGATCTCTACCCCATTATATGACAACCGTTATCCCAAGTCACTTACCCAATTCTGGTAACTCATGACCATTTAATCTTTCCCCAACGAAACTTTAGTGAGAGACAACAAAGAACTCATGAATACATATATATTTATTTAATTCATAATATAGCATTTGGATGGACTGGGATATTTAGAGAGGGGTGAGACTGTGTTATCCACAGATATTCATATTTCTGTTACCAGGAGAGACACTATTCGTCCAGAGTTCCCGGTACAAACAAACCTGGGGTAAAGCATTTGATAAAAAATAGTCCAACAATATAATCTAATAAATATTCTAGCCAATAACAATAACACAGCATATTTCTGAAGCTGGCAGACCACACCATAAAAGGCAGTTTTGCCTGACCTGATGGGCAATAAATCTGGCCAACTTATAATATGCAGCCAAATACAGCCCAATGGCTCTGAGGCTGGAATTGGCTTCAGGAGCTACAAATAAGTGTGGGAGTAGTTCCTATCTACCTGCCTCACATTCTCCATTCCTTGGAAGAAAGGATTCCAAACATTTGAGCTTATTCAAAAGTCCATCCATGAATTGCTCTGCCCAGGTAGTCATATATAAATATGTAAACCATGGAAGCTAAGAAAATTCACCTAAAGTTTTTTAGCTGAAAAGCTTCACTGCATCCAAAGACACACAATGGAATTACATAATAAGAACAAAGCCAGATGCAGTTACACATAGCAGGAACCTCAATGTGGCATTAAATTGTCTTTCATATTTTCAAGAGAGGCTTAGCTTTATTTTGTGCTTTTTTCAATAAGACAGTATAAAAATGTGAAAACAAGCATAAATTGCAGACAGAAAATTTCTAGGAGAAAGAGTTCTGACTAGTTAAGATAGGGTAAAGCAACACCGCAAAGCTTATGGAATCACTTTCCTTGACAATGTTAAATACAAGTCATGTTCCCTTTGTGCTACTGGCTTTAGCTAGAGGTGGCCAATGGTCCCTGCCATTGCCAGCATTCTATGAAAGTCTGAAGTTTACTGAAGTAAATTCTGGGACCCAGTACGTCCCTCTGAGTGATCTGCTACCATCTTGTATCTTGGAAGGCATTTCATTTTTTTGGCTCAGAAGTTGGGATTTTACAGTGAGGCTTCACTGTCTACCTCAAACCCTATTTAGTTTCCCAGTTTATTCAATAGGCTTAATGCTGCCTATAATCAAAATTTATACTTCTTTGAAGTTTATGAAAACATGAACTGTTATTGGGAGATTGACACCATAGGTTCCAAAGATAATTCTCCTTGCCAATTGGGAACAATGTTCATTTGCATGTACGAGCTCTGGTACATCTACAAAATAATTATCAATACATACTAAACGAAGAAGTAACCAACTTGCCCAAGAATAATAAATACCACTATGGATATCACAGTCTGAGTGAGAAATTTTGATTATTAATTTGTTCATTCATACATTCTTTCTACAAACATTAGCCAGGCAAATGTTTTGTTTCAGACACTTGTGCCAGGTATTAAAAATACAATGAAAGACATGGCCTTGACCCTCAAGGTATTCCCACTCTAGCAGGGAAGATAATTAATATACATTAAACTTATGTGTGCATCAGAATAACCTGAGAAGCTTGTCAAAAATGTAAATTTCCCCTGTTCCCAGATATTCTAATTGTGTAGATCAGGAGTAGAGAGCAAGAATCAATTGTTTTAACAAACGAATCACCAACAGTGATTCTACTATGGGTCTTCTGAGGATGACATTCTGAAAATAGTATTTTGAGAAACACTACCACACCATGTGATTATTGCAGAGAAAGGACGCTCAGTGTGCCAGGGGAGTGTCAAAGGGAGGCACATAAGTCAGTTTCAGAGGTCAGGGGGTAGTTGAGAGAGAAAGGGGTAAGGAAAGGTAGTCCACGCCATAGTCAAAAGCAGGGTGGAGAAATTAAAAGCTTTGTTCCCAGGAACTAAAATCTAAAGGACAAAAATAAATAAACGAATGGAAATTGCAGCAGAGGCGAATATTGGTAACACATATAGTAAATGCCAGGTGCTGTGCTAGGTAATTTATACATGCTAACTTGTTAAACCTTTGCACAAGACTCAGAGAAGTGCTTTCCTGAGGTCACATTGCTAGTTAAATGACAGAGAAGCTAAGAGTATTTGAATCCCAAGTCTATCAGGTTTCTAGTACACGATAGTTACCAACATTGCTGGATTTCTTCCAAGTTGCTCATTTCCAGATTAGCTGCTAGATACATATGGTCTTTAAAGTCAAATAAACTGATTTTGCCACTAGACATGAAAATGTGAGCCTTCCTTTTGAATCATCATCAGTCTTGCTTTCCACAGTAGGTGAACAAACAAATCATAAGTGTTATTGGGTGGGATCTATGGAGATAAATTGTATCTTGTGCGTAAGTACATAAGAGTAAGCTATTTGACAGCAAGGACTACATTTTAGTATTATGTTCACTCTCACAGCAATTAGTGAACAAATTAATAAATGAGCATCCACCAAGCAGAGAGGAAGAGGGGAAAACTTCTGACATTGCTTCAAGGCGTCAATCCAGTATCACTTCATAATTATACAACAGTAATCATTTTCATCCTGCCAAGGTGCAGACTTAGCTCTTGGGCAACAGCTTTGGTTCCCTTGCATCTCCAGTCTCTGCAACAGAACTGATGAAATTACAAATTGATGAAATCTTGAAGCTCGATTTCCTTTAACAATCTTGACTTAGATTAGGATGGAATTTATGTCTGTGTTTGTCATGAAGGGAGGAGGGGTGCTAAGTAAATGAATAGTACAAATAAAATTGCAAAAAGAATGAGTATTTAACCTATTTAGGGAAAAAAGCCTATTCCCAAGCATTCTTCAGCATTTCAGATGGATTTCATCTGAAAATGTACGTACATTTGTATGTAAATAGTTGCCACACCTGTAACATTCCATTCTTACAGATCAAGTAAGGCAAGTTTCAAGAAACTCCATTATGCAACTCTATTTTTTAACCTAAGTCTAGTAATTATGTATTTGAGTAACAAAACTATATTTTTTGAAAAATTCTGACAGAATTTTTAACAATTCAGATGAAACTTCTCCATTAAGTAGTATCAATGAAATTATGTTACACAGGACACTTATACCAGAATCAATTTTCTATATAGGAATAGCATCTCTTAATGAAGTCTTGTTCCCAAATCTCTCCTAATCCCACCACGAGCTCTTCTCACTGTCTGTATCTTTACTGCATGTGTATGTATGTGTGGCAAGAGAGAGGAAAGAATGGCTAAAGGAAAGAAGGGAGAAATGCTGATTGATTGTGATGCTGCTTCTTAGTGGATAAGAACAAATTTTCCCTTTCAGTATATTTCTCGATCAAATGAAAAAATTAAATTTATTGTGTATATGTAATACATAAAATGACCATAATCGTTTTGTTAATGAAATGAATTCAGTCATTTTGTATATTATATACACACATATATGGTTTCCTTATAACAACCCCTTTATTCTAAGCTTATTAAAAGTTTTTAAATATATGGTAGTTTGGCATTCTTCAGATTCTACTTGGCCAAAGAGCCAAGTGCTAGAAAGGCTAACCACCAATGGAATTTCTGGCTGGCTAGCATCTTTCTACATAATTTACTTAGAATTACCCTAATTCCTTTCAATATCATTTGTACTCTCAAGTCATTGGGAATTTGTAATTGTCTAATGACAAGACGCATTCTCTAAATTTCTTCTCCGATGACTTGAACCCAGACTACTCAGATAATTTGTTCTGAGAAACTCAATACAGATAGTCAAACATAATAGTGTTAATGCACAAAAATTAAATCTACAGTATCTAGTTATTTAGGGTGCTTTTGATGAACTTTATTTTTTTACCTCATATATTGAACACTAATGGAGGCTTAAGAGGGGGTAGAAGTGCTGAACTGGAGAGCCATTGAATTACATGCTCTCATGACACTTAATGGCAAGCTTTCATCCCAGACACATAGGGAGATTCTTGAGGCCTGCAGTTGCATTCCTGCCGCTCAGGATAATCAATAAAATCTGGGGCAGGCAAGCCAGACAGGATCATTAGGGATTTGTTCCAGATTGTGAATGTTGGACAAACTGGAAGAATGAAGGTCACATCAAAAGTGTGGAGATGGAGAGAGTTAGCTGGGTCATAGAAAGACAGCATGTTGTTGTCATAATCCAGGAGGACACCAAGACGCTTCAGTTGCGGGGGCACATCCACCAACATTTCCTTGTTGTTATGTCTCACCACGAAGTTACTATTACAGCGGGAGAAGACCCAAGAGGATGCATTCTTGCCAATCCATTCATTTTTGGGAGCTGATTTGTAGGCAATACCAATTGCATACCTGTGGGACAGTGGAAAGGACAGGGAAATAAACATTTATGAATGGTCAAAGCTGTGTTAGATCTATACGATCTATAAAGGACTTAAGATGTGCTTCATCCTTGCATAACTATGATAGTATCATTAGAGCTTCTTAAGCCTAGCAATTAGGAGTAATTTCCATGTCCTGGCTCAATGTAGTTCCCTGATTTTCTTTTAAAATGCTGGAACTTTTTTCTAGGACTGGTTTTTAGCATCTATCTTTTAATATTGACTTCTTAATATTTTTATTATGCTATAGAGTAGAATCTTCCAGGAAGCTAACAGCAGAGAAGGTAAGAGAGAAGAAAAATGAGTCCACTCACCATGTTGAAGAACCCATAACCACCTCCCAATAGTGGCAGCCACTGTCAATGAATATATTTCCTGCTGCCCCATAGCACCCTGTGCCACTAAATCTCTCTGGTGTATGGCTTTTCTTCAGAGAGCTTTCATCCTTCTCCATCTGCAATCCATCATTGGAGATCTTCAACTTCTTGTGAGTCATTTTGGGATCCAGTTTAAATGGTTGGCCTGGAAAAAATGTAGAGAAAAGCCTGATGAACCATTTACAAGCTGTACCTTTTTCCTCCAGGACCATCACTAGCAGGGGAGTCTCAATACGATGACGATTCTTGGGTCAGTGCAAGTTGGCTATAGTTTAGATTATATTAAGAAAGCAGGCAAAATGATACAATCTGCAATTAAGTAAGAACAGAACGCATTCTCCCATGAAATAACCTTCATGAAGGCATTTATTTTCCCTCTGTGTGAAAAAATGTGGGTCTCTCATATGAGTATTTTGCTGGAAGTCATATTCCTAGCACACAGGAACTAGAGAACATCATATATTATGACATTAAAAGGGATCACCCAAAGTCTCACATCCTCAAATATGTTTTGTACTTTGCTTTATTTCAGTGGGTGGTTTGGGATTTGGGTAGATTTTAAGGAGTGTTGTAGTGTTTGAGGTGGGAGAAGTCTGTGTGCTGAGGCGGTTGCTCACAAAAGAAAAGAAAAAAAAAAAACAGCCTGAGAACTCAGCAACACAAAATGGTTTGTTTTCTTGAAATTGGGAGGTAAAGAACATATAATTAGGCAACTTTGCTGTAGAGTGGCTGTTCCATCATCAATGATGACAGATAACATTTGTTGCACAACGGAGATCCTTATAACCATATGACAAAAGCATTGTTCCCAGGGTCCCATTGCTGGGTAGAGCAAGAGCATTATTACACAAAATGCCTCTGTCATAGACACGGTGGGCTAATACAATGTTCATTCCTTATTTTTTTCTCCCTCCCTCAATGTCCCTGCCTCTCTTGCTGCTAAGGATAGCCAGTAAGAAAAAAACAGAGGTCATACAGAGTAGAAGGATCTTCAGGGAAAATTTCTGTTTTCTTCATAAAAAGATTACCAACTTTTTCCTTCTTCCTATCTTGAAAGATGACATCAGAGGTTTCACTGGCCATCTTTGTGGCCTTGTGGACAAACCAATTCACAAAGACCAAGCCTGAACCTTATGATTTTCCAGAACTTCTATACCAGCATGTACTGTCTTGCCTTCAAACATCTTGCTATGTGTGACAGACAGAAAGAAAAATAAAGAAACAAACAAATAAAAACCACTATTCTTCAAGCTACCTGTGAATACTTGTCAGTTATATGTCATGGTCAAAAGCATTCCTATCAGACATGGCTCCTCTGTTGTAGAATTTTGCTAGGTCATCACAAATGGTACTCTTTAATTCAATGTTCTCGCAAGCATGGGGGGCAGGGATGGAAAGCAGACGGAAAAAAAACCTTCACTGACCTCATCCCAAGCTACTGGCAATTCTGTGTATTTTTTGTCCACAAATGCCCATGGACACCAGTAAAGCCCTTCCCCAGAGCACCAGCTACAACAATAAAGTTCTTCTACTCAGTGCCACTGCTCTCATACATTACTATGGGAGCCTGCTCAGGCTAACCATCCTCCCTTGCACAGAGAGGAAAACAAATCTTTCCTCTTAGGATTACCACAACGTACTGTTTGTTTTCAGTCTGGTGGGTTCGCTGTTCCGACTGCCTGCTTGGTTTATAGCTTTCACAATGAAGATGTAGCGTGTTCCACTCTGGAGTCCGTGCACTGTGTAATGGTTCTGTTTAATATTGGGCACAATCATCCAGCTATCCACCGAATTGTACAGGCCTGCGAAGTGGGGGAAAAACAGGGCCATCAAACAACAGGTTAAAAAAAAAAAAAAGCCAGGGTGAAAAACACACTGAAAATCAATTATAACGCATCCAAGCGAATTCATTTTGTTTTCTTTTGAGTCTTGGAAGGTATAATGAGATGAACCAGAATTTATGATTCCATTATTTTTTCTCATAGAGGCTTGTGTCAGGCGTCTGGCTTCTAGCAACCACTAACAAAAGCTAGATTATATAATTTTTCTGCGAAAGAATACAGGAATGGTTACTATACCAAATCATAGAATCATCATTGTTATGGACTCTCTGGATTTCCCCCCTAAAGTCTACTTCTGTGAGAACTGAATCTGGCCTTGCAAAGGACAGAACAGTTTCTGTGCAGAGCACAGAAACAAGAAAACTCAGAAAGGACATCCAGACATAAATTTCCTTCATCTTACATGTGGTAAATAAAGATGGAGAGAAGAAAAGTGAGTTGCCTGTGGTCATAGATGGTGCAGAAAGCAGAGCCCTGATGCGTATTTATCCTATGTGAGTGATCTGTATGCTAATTCGCAGTGTGCGGGGGCATTCCTTTGTCCCTACAAGGTAATGAGGTTGTCAGACCTATGACTCTGTTCTCCCACTGCATCCTTACCCTACTTCCAATATTTATTGGACTCTGAAGGAAATCAAGATGACATGACAACTAAAGCAGGAGGGAATCTTCTCCTCTGCTACTGCATGGTTTTACCTCTACCTGACTCTGATTCTCACACTCCTCTTGGATCAGGTGGTTCAGAAGGGTTTTTCCTCCCAAGTAGGGAAAGGTATCTCAAGGATGAAGACTTTTACTTTTGAAAATCTTGAGATTACATTGACTTTAAACAGGTGAAAATGCACATAATCAAAAGTATGCATTCAGCTAGCTTTCAGTAAATAGGTAACAACACACTACTCCATGGAATATTTAGACTTCTCTCTTCTGTTAGATCTTTTTCTCAGTTTACTAGTTGTTTATATATATATATATATATATATTTTTAATTTCATGTGTATGAGTGTATTGCCTGCATGTGTGTAAGTGCACCGGTGCCGTACAATGCCCATGGAGGTCAGAAGAGGGTATCAGATCTCTTAGAACTGGAGTCATGGATGGTTGTTAGGCGCTATGTGGGTGCTGGGAATCAAACCTGGGTCCTTTGCAAGAGCAGTCAGTGCTCTTAATCACTGAGCCATCTCTCCAGCCCCAGTTTACTATTTTTAAGTATACTTTTACTAAAGGATGGGAAGAAAAGGACAAGGAAAATGAGCTGTGAATGTAAGTTTTTTTATACAGCTCTAATAAAGAATTTAGTGAGCAATAAAATAAATCCAGAAACTAAAATTAAATTGACAAATTCAAAAATTAAATCCACAAAAATGGGACAGGTATGGACTACAGGCAAATGGAAACAAATGAACATCATAGCATTTAAAATGAATAGAAACCATAGAAAACTGTTGAGAAGAGAGAACTGGGACTACATCCTCAGCCCCTGAGAAAATCAAGTCTGAAAATATTTTAGATATATTACAGGATTGAGCAAACGCATACGTGTACCAATGTTGAAATCCCTGGATATGACTGTGGAAAAAGGAACATACATATGGGATGAGGGAAGGCAAGAAGAACTCGTGGAGATGGATAGGATTGGGGATCATGATGTGGCTGCATGTTGTATAGCAGTTTCTTCTGAATTGAAACACTCCCTCCAGGAGGGAGGGAGAAGTTTATGAGACTCAGGATATAAGCCAAATATCATATGCCTGGCAAAGTGGAAACCTGGAAGATTCTTGGTGGTCCCTCCCCAAACTGCTGGGTGAGGAGACTTTGATGAGCTGACCTTCAAAGAAACTATGAGCTTCCTGCTAAAGGTATAGAGAGCTCCACAGTTCCCAATTTCCTAAGCAGTCACCATGTTGTAGAGGGCTTTTCAGTGCTGCTGCTGTTTTTTTTTGAGTCATTCCTGCTCCTGTAAGTAAGCGCAATAAAATCTCACTGGTTCACCAAGTTGCACTTTGGTGCAATGTGCAATCATTACTTTGGTCTATCTTAAGTTCCCTGTCTGGGGTGAGTAAACATGTGCATTCATGTCCCCAGGAAAAAAGTCTCTCACAAAACACTACATGACTTTTAAAATATATACACTGAGTCCTCTTTATCCTTGGATTCTACATTCAAGGCTTCAACCAACTACAGATTTAAAGATCTCACCGTGTAGTTTAGGCTTGCCTGAAATTCTTTATGTAGACTAGGCTATCCTCAGATTCATGACTGTTCAGCCCTAGCCTCCCTGTAAGTGCCATAATGTCTGAGGTTGAAAATAATTTTAAAAAGTTATGTCTGTAATGACTATGTACAGTCTGTTTCTATGTTGATAGTCCCTAAACAATATAACTATATACAGGATTTATATTTTACTAGGCACTATAAATAGTCTAGAGATAATTTAAAGTATCCAGGAAGCACTACACCATTTTGTAAGAAATTTGATGTCCTCAGGATATCATGTAAACAATCCCACATGGATACCAAGGGACAATTATATATGTATTCATACTTGGATATAGATGCACATACATATAGAGTATGTGTAAATGTATATTACATGATTATACCTATGAATCCATGTATGCTTATGTACTGCTGAGTTTTGTGTACTTCTGAGGTTTGGGTCTCCAATATCACTGTTCTACTAAAAGTAACCAGAGCTGTAATTCTCCTGCCTCAAACTTCCTAGTGCTGTAAGTCACATACCACCACACATAGCAAAGGGGCATTTCTTAAAAATGTCAAAGATCATTAGAGACAAGAAACAAGAACACTGACCAAGGCTACGGGGCGAAAGGAGGCTATTGATATGATAATTAAATGCAATACCTAATCTTAGATTATAAATGGTAATACTGGGCTCTTTATATATTATAATGAACAATATTGAGCTACTTTTCAATCCTAGAAATATAAAAGGGCTTGAAAATTATTACAATAAAAGCATTACATTGATATTAAAGTTGATAAATGTATAAAGGCTCAAGGAACATTTCAGAAGATGGGGTAGAAAGAATTTAAGTGCCAGGAAGAAAAAGCTATAGGGAGAAGAGCTTTGAAATGACATATTCTAGGCAACACACAGTCAATGCAATCAGGAACTCACAGCAGCTGCCAATGCTTGCACTGAGTCTGCATAAGAATTAACAGTCAGGCCTGGATGGAAGAGGGACTTAGGGAGCCCTACCCCTTCACTGATGAACTATTTGATATTGATAGACTCAGGGAGAAGAAGAATCATTGCCTTCAGTTATATACACACTGATGACCCCACTAGGCTCCATTGGATAGCTCCAATCCAATGGTCACACAGATGGTCTGAGTTTAATTAAATGGGTCACAAAAGAAAACCAAAATTATGATTCTGGAGAAGGCACTAGTAGAGATGAGAGAGGCTGACAGCAATGGAAGGGAGCTAAGACAGGGTGGGGGGAGCATGTAAGCAGAATATATTATATGCATATATGAATTTTTCAAATAATAAAACCAAACAATTTTGAAAAGATATTAAAGGTTGACAATTGTACTATGGTTATATAAGAGAATTTCTTTATTCTTAGGGAATATGTATTGAAGAATTTAGGGGTGAGAGGTATGCAAATTACTCTCAAATGGTTCTGAAAAATATAGAGATAATGGTAGCAAATGAGAAAGGAAATGGGGTAAAAATAACAGTAGGTAAATCTGGGTTAAAAGTGTATATGAATGTTCTTTTTGTTAGTACTGCAACTTTTCTGTAATTTTGAAATTGATCTTCAATTGTGTGTGTGTGTGTATGTGCGCGTGCGCACACATACACACCAGAAGACAACCTTGGGCATCATTCGTCAAGTGCTGTCTACTTTGTTCAAAGATAGGGTCACTCACTGGCTTGGAACTCAGTAAATAGTTGAGGCTAGATATTGAGAATCTCTGGGGAATCCTCCTATCTCTACCTTCCTAGCGCTGAGACAATAATCATGCTACAATGGCAGGCTTTATTTATATGGGTACTAGCAATCAAACTCAGGTCTTCTCACGTTACCCACTGAGCTATTTCCCCAGACCCCATTTCTAGATTTATAAAGGTATATATGTGATCATGTGGGTATCAGTAAGACTTAATACAATGGTACTTACAACTAAATTATGGTGATGGGAGTAAGGATAACTCTTGTTCAAAAGGGAAATGTTAAAACATGGAAATCTATGAGACAATATGTAAATGTGTGATGGAGACCATTGCATGAGTGAAAAGGTAAAGAAATGAGGTTCTATCTTTGTGGCAGTATGTTATAGACTGACTGCCCAAACAAAGTTACAGCCAATGCCTTTGTATGGCAAAACTATGAAATGGAAAGATAATGCAGTATAGGAAGACATGTACCTGTTGGAATTGTCATTCGCCTAAGAGTATCATCTGAAATTTTGACTGTGATCATTTGAAAACTTAGAAGAGGTGGGAACACCGCTCAAAAATCAAGAAAGAATGGAGTGTGTGTTTGGGGGGGGAGAACTACCTCTTCAAACTTAACTCTAAAAACAAGAAAGAAATTTTTGTCCAGGCAGTGACACATGCTTGTAATTATTGTGCTGAGGCAGCAGGGTTGCTGTGAGTCCCAGGCCAACCAGCACTATATAGCAAGATACTGACTTTAAAAAAAGAGGATGGGGAAATAGGAGAAGAAAGTGGGATAGAAGATGGGGGGGGAAATGGGGGAAGGAAGAAGAGAAGGAAGAAATTTCTATATAATGACAATGCAAAAATCTTCAAGCGAGAGTAGCTTTCAGAACTAGGGCTCAGTCAACAGAGGCATGTCTGGCTGCCTGACAGGACCAGGACCTTGAGTCTTCATAAATATTTACTTCTAGTAAAACATGTACACACCACCAGGGTGTGGCAGCTCATGCCTTTATTCCCAGCAGGGAGATCTCTGAGTTTGAGGCCAGCCTGGTCTACCAGGTCAGCCAGGCCTATATTGTGAGACAGTCTTACCAAAAAAAAAAAAATTCACTACCATCTGAGGTTTTGCTTCAAGGCTCTGCTTCTTTTCCTCTCCTATTGAACTTTTCTCTTAATGGATGAATGAAGGCATAGAAGTCAGGCTGAGAGGGAAGGCAAATGACTTAGAAAGTGAAGATTGTGGCATGATAGAATGAGGGACCAAACCTAAGGAGATAAAATGTAATAAGCATAAACTCAAAGGTACTGAGTTTGAATGGTATGGAAATGGAACTTAGAATACATAGGGAGTTCAGTTAACTATATATACTAAGTAAATATTCAGTAGTCAATGTGGTTGCCAAAAAAGGTACATACAGGGCATGAGGGCAATAGATCATGCACAAGAGATAATGCAGGGTCTGGGTTACACCTGATTTGGTAAAATAAAGTATTTGAGTAGCATGAGCAAAGTCCTGGATTCCATCCTCAGCACTGCATAAAACCAGGTGTGGTCGCACATGCCTATAATCCCAGCACTCAAAAAGTAGACGCAGAAGGTAGAAGTTCGAGGTCATCCTCTGTTCCATTGTAAATTGAAGGGCATCCTTAGTTACAAGAGAGTCTCAAGAGAGATAGACAGGCAGAATTCAACAATCCTTTGGGGGAGATCAAACCACTTTGGGGGTACTTATAGTCATTTTTCACAGCACATTTTTTTTCTTTTTGGTCTTTTTTAAAGATAGGGTCTCCTGGATTTGCTATGGACACCAGGCTGGCCTTGAACTCATAGAGATCTTCCTGCCTCTGCTGCCCAAGTGCTGGGATTAAAGGCATGTGTCACCATACCTGGCACAACACATTTTAAAAGAACTTTGACAAACAGAAGAGTGCCCATAAAAAGGATACTGGACATTAAAGAGTCTGAAAACTATATTGTTTAAGGAACAATTGAAAGAATTGAAAATGTAAAGTCAGAAAAAAGAGGAAGTTTCGAAGGGACATAGGAGTTACCTTAAATTATCTAAGAAACTTATATAAATGATGAAATAGGTTTGTTAAAGAGGCACAGAAGACCAGACTGGCTGGTAGCTGTGGCTTAATTCCAGGAGCATTAAACTTGAAGTCTGAGGTTCATGGGTTCCAGTGTCAACCCCATCATTTTGTAGCTCTGTGACCTTGGGCAATTCACTTGACCTCAAATTTCATCATGTAGAAAAATAGAATCAAGATAATCTTTCCATATGGCTAAATAAAAATACATAAGAACTAAATAAGATAATGTATATGGAATGGCAAAACAGAATGTTCATGAAAATTATTTTTGTCCTTATTATTTACAAAGAGAAACAGCAGTCTTCTAAGGAAGTGCTGGAAATAGTTTAGAGCTGTGCAACAATCAAATGTTGAAAGTGAATACCACTTAGCCACTAGCAATGTTTTACTTGTCTGGCAGAAGAGAAGATTAGACTAGGTAACTTCTAAGGCCTGTTCCAACTCTAAGATGTTATGACCTGAACATTGGTAACAATTATTTTTTAGGCCTTTATTTCTAAAGGACAATGTAGGTTTGGAAACAGAGTTGACAATTTTTAGCTCTTTGTCAGTTGTAGGACTTTTTCTCCACTTCTGGGAAAGCACTGCTCTTCCCATATCAGGGAGCCTGAGGACACATGCTATTTCTAACACTTTCCAGAACTTACAAAATAAAGTATGTCTGTAAGACCTTAGCACCTGTGACATCATAACCTGAAGAAACACCCAGGAACTCAGCTACATGAACCAATTGGCTTAGATCGGAGCTGCATGAGGCAAGTGTTTTTAAATGTTTAACACCCACATGTCCCTTTATCGCCCCTCCCCACTGTTGTCACATAATAAAAATCTGTCAAAGAAATGTCACAGAATAGGAAAAGAAAGCCCACAAGGAGGGTTTATTTGGAAAGACTCCACCCCTAATGGCCTGTGAAGACAGATACAGATGCAAACTGCAAAGGTAAAAGGAAATAGTAATTTGCAGCTATGCAAACAATACTGGAAGGGGCATTCAGTACTGGTCTTTATTCGGCTTTCATTTCTATGGGTTCATCCAGTGAACTGAGGGGCAGGTTCAGCTCAGTGCCTACTGACTGTCTTCAAAGAGTGAAGTTCCTACTTTTCCTTGTATTATTCCGATTCACCAGAAGGTGAAACCATCTTAACAGGCAAGCTAAACAACTGCTTTTTAAAAAAAAAAAAAAAAAAAGAAAAGCATCTTTAATTTTGTGATCTATTTGTTATGGTTTTTTGTTTGTTTTGTTTTCCTGAGAGGCCTTGAATTTGCCATTCTCCTACTTCAGCTTCCTGAGTGTTGAAATTGCAATCATGTGCCACTGCACCTGGCTTGGATGTGTTTTTATATTTCCTGGGATTCTTTGTAGAAAGGGAGGAGTAAAGAAGAGTGAAAGATGCAGGAGGCTTATCTCCATGTTCACAGATACAAATAGGTATAATAAAGGAAGTAATATTCCTTAAAGGTAATATATTTTAAACATGGTAATGAAGTGGAAGAAGAATCAGAGAGAGAGATGTTCACACACATGGAATGAGGGTGACTTGGCTACTCAGGAACAAATACTAAGCAGTGCTTTTCTTTGATCAATGGAGTGGTACGGATGGAGATAAGGCTAGGAATTACATCAACAGTTAGGAGTGATCCCGGTGACTACCCAGCAAGAAAATCCACAACTGGCTTGTCACCCATCAGTAACTTTTTTTAATACCCTGGAGAGCTTACACTATCTATGAAAGACTATACTAAACAACCTAACATGTCTTACAAACACTTGCCTCGTGGCGCACCGGCCAATCTTGAGCAGCTTACTGCTTCCTTACATTTCCTTATCTCTGGCCACAGGCCCCAACTACACCATGACTTACTGATGAAGTTAGCCTGGCCAGTGAATATGGTGTACTGAAGCTCATAGGAGCTGATGCTGAACTCATCATCTGAGATCCAGTGGACTGTAATGGTGTCATGGGAGGCAGTACAGAGTTCCTCTCGGATAGATGGTGGGTTTGGGGCTGAAAGAAAAAGTTGATTAAAAAGGTAAGGAAAGTAACTTCTTTCTGGAACTTAACAACTCTTGCACTTCGTACCTAACTCAACATTTCCCAAGGAGGTAGGAGTTTTTGTTTCCTGTGTTTTGGTTTTTTTTTTTCAGTACTGGGGATTAAACCCAAGGCTTCATACATGCTAAACCAGCCTAACCCCAACCTACAGACAAACATGGGCAAGAACACCAAAAACAGAAGCAGCATCCTGAGACCTCAAACTCCCCAGAACCACTTTGGGGGCAAATGTATAAACCTAAATTATCATGATGGTTCCTCCGGTTTTCCAGAATGCCTTGAAAACTCATTTGTAAGCTGGGCATGGTGCCACACGAGTCAGGTGGATCTCTGTGAGTTCAAGGCCAGCCTGGTCTCCATAGTGAATCCAGGCCAGCTGTGGCTACAGGGAGACCCTGTCTCAAAAAACACCAAAAAAAAACTTGTATGACGATATAAAAGCAAAATATATAGTTTTCTTGTTACATGGACCTTGGCCTATTTTCATTTCAAAGGACGTTTTCTCACAGACATTTGACAGCTTATCCAAATGCAAATTAATGTGAATTTCCTATCTGCAAAATGGGAATGATAATTACCTTACAGATTTGTTGTGAGGATTAATGATATAGAGTTAATATACGGTGTCTGGAACATAGTAGCTCATAAATAATAGCTGTGTTCCTGTATTAACAAAATAGCTACAAACAAATAAACTTATTGTGTATTTTTCTCATGAAATTATCATGCAGTAATCCTGAGGGTAGCTAGCATTTAATGGGCTACTTTTATCCCTTATCCCTTTCTTTTTATTTTTCAGTCATTTATTAGCCTTTATTTCTGAAATTTTAACAATTATATGCTGTCACTTGTTTTTCTGTTTGTTTTTTGGTCTTTTTGAGACAGGGTCTCCATTAGCCACAGCTGGCCTGGAACTCATGATGGAGACCTGACTGGCCTTGATCCCACAGAGATCCACAGGCCTCTACCTCCCAAATGCAGGAATTAAAGGCATGTGCCACCACACCCAGCTGTGTACTGTCATTTCTGACAGCTATTTCTTATATGCAAAACTTGTCTAATAAAACTAATCCTGGGTCCTAATAGCTAAGGGGCTTCACATGATGCTTTATAAGAGATAAATATTTGATGATCATTTTTTAGTTTTGCTTTTACTTAGGATTGAACCTAGGACCTCATAATACTAGTCAAGCTCTCTGTAGGTGAGCAACAGTCCCCAGCAATTCTTTTTTTCTCTTATATTACACGAACTAAGCTACAATCTATCCTAAAATATGCATGTATTATTTTTAAGCTTATAAAAACATTTTCACTGTAAATATTACCCTTTTTACATTACTTTAAACTAAAAGCACACAGAAAGAAAAATTGGGAAGGGAAGCACAGTACTTTCATACCTGTTAAATAGTCTAGTCCCTCCAGTAGCTTTTTTTCTCTAGAAAAATCTAAAGCAAAGTTTTCAAAGGCATCATTAAAATTGATGTCTGGAATCAGAACTTGAGAAGATGCAGTTGCCATAGCGACCCTGAAAAAGAATAAAAGAACAGAAAAAGAAGAGTGCATCAATATACATCAAAATAGGATTGCAACCTTCATCTAATGTTTGATTTCTGGTTTAACGAGGTGAAAAATGACTTGCAAGCAAAAATATATCTGTGCTTTTCCAAGGAAAACAGTTTCAATTTTAATCGTCAGGAACCAATTAAGAGTTATACCATATTTATAGACATATGTTCACCCCTCAAACACACGCCCCCATCCTGTCTTAATTTTGAGAAGTAAATACAGGATTTTTTTCCCTCTGCATCATTTTCCATCTGGCAGGCAGCATCAAAAGTAGACCTCTGAAGGCTTAGTAAGAGCAATTTGAGAGGTTTTTTTTCTACTCTCTTTTTTTCATGCTAACAAGCCAACATGCTTGGTTAGTGTCTTCCCCTTAACATTATTTACTATTTGAGATTTATAATATTTTAATATTTATGTTTCATTGTGTAATACTATGAAAATTTTATGTCTCTAATTCTAGTTCTTCCTCTTTTGACAGGGTTTCCTGTATTCCAGGCTGGTCTTGAACTTGCTATGCAACCAAGGATGGCCTTGAACTCATAATCCTTCTGTTTCCATTTCCTGAGTGTTGGGATGATAGACATACACCAGTGTGTCCAGTTTGGGAGGTGCTGGGGATTCAACTCAGGGCATGTCAGGCAAATACTTTACCAACACAGTTACGTACTCGGGCCCATCACCCCAACTACTTTAAAGAGATTCCACAATAAGGTTCTTATTTTGTAATATCTAATATCTTCCATGGTTCCTGAAACAGTGTCAAACATATAGTAAATAAATAGCTGTTGAATGAATAATTGGATGACTTATAATAATATAATTGCTAATGTTTATGGAATGTTTAGTATATACAAGATACTATGCATGAAAATGAAAATTTACATAAATCATCTTATTACCATAACCTTATGTAGATCTTATTTACATTTTTCTAGTGAGGACGCATGCAGGTCTAAAAGATAAGTAAGCTGCCAAGATCACGCAAGCGAGTAAAGGTCAAAATTTAATTGAATCCATTTCCATTTGCTTCTAAACTCTATCTATAACCATTTACACAATTCTTTTCTTTTTTGCATATTTTTGAGACAGGGTCTCCCTGTAGCTCTAGCTGGCCTGGAACTCATTATACAGACCAGGTTGGCCTTAATTTCACAGAGATCTGCCTATCTCTGTCTCCTGAGTGCTGGGACTAAAGGTGTGCGCCACCAAGTCCGGCCACAATTTTTTTTTTTTTTTAAATATACATTACGTGTATTTCAGCAATTTTGAATTTTTAAAAATATTTTTATTGATTTACACAAAGTATTTTGATAACATTTAGACCTCCTTCCCCCTATTTCAGCAATGTTAAAGCACGGTTAATCAGAATTATCTGGGGGAGTTTTTAATACAATATTTGGGTTTCAGTCTTGTATCAGACCTTCTGGATCAGAGTGAATGAAGTTTCTTGTGTATAAAAATGGCAAGAAGAAAGAAATATTAACTTGGCAACAGTATCCATATTCTAGTGGACAGAAAAGGGATGGATTTAGACCAGAAAAGAAATTTTTACAGTGAGCTATTAGTAAGGAAATGAGGAGTTGAACAAGTCCATGTCTTCATGCGTCTACACTCAATGACACAAAACAGCTCTTGACTGTTTCTGAAATGAAGATATTTCAGAAACAAACTACAAGTCAGTATAAATAAATGAATGATCAACTCAATACAATCATTTTCTGTTTTTGTTTTATTCTGTTTTGAAACAGCATCTGATATACTTTAGGCCGGCCTTGAACTCCCTTTGTACCTGAGGATGATCTTGAACTCATGATCCTCCTCCATTACCTAATAAGTGTTAGGTTAAAGGTATACACTACCACACCTATAAAATAATCTTAAGGTGTTTCAAGGAATAGCTATTTTTGTAATATTAATAAAGGAACAAAAACTTCTTTTTGTAAGTATGCAATTTTTCAATCCATTTAATTTAATTCCATAAAACTAAACCTTGAGCACAAAAGCAGTAATGTTCATTAGCTTTTTGATGTTCCTAAGTATTAAATTACATCAATTTATTATGAATTAAATTTGAAGAACATTACAGGTTTTAAAACATAAGTACACAAATGCCTGATTCTTTTTAAAATCCACAAATACCTAGCATCCCAAAGTACCATGTAAACAAACCTGCTGCTCAATGAATCCTTTCCAATTGCTAACTAAAAACTATCAGATCTGTAACATGACTTCCCTGTATGTTACTGATGTAACAAAGATGAGAAACTTACCTATTCATTTCAAACAACTTGGCAAGTTGAAGCACCTCTCTTCAGAAAAGCCAGCAGTATTTTTAAATAAAGTAAGATTTGGCCTAAGCCCTAAATACCTTCCCCAAAGCCATGCAGCTAAACACACTCAGGGGAAGAATATGGAGGATTTTGCACTTTTCCCCTGGATAGTAGAAAAAAGGTAAAGCAAATTCAGATCTTTGTGAATGAATGGCTGTCATGTTTAATACATTAGAGCTCTATAAAAATATAGCCACTGTCATATATGTTTATATAGATATATACTTTTTAATAAATTCTCTTGCTTGCTTCAAAACTTAAGGACAATCTTTTTCCTGGTCAGTCATTTCAAGGGAACAATAAATAAAATAGAAATCAATGTAATGTTTTGCATATTTCTGTGGAAAAGTGGAAAACATTTATGCTTTGAGAGGTTCAGAAAATTAACTGTACAGAATGAACAGCTTATATACACTATCTATGCAGTTTTTCTTGGCTGGGGGTATTTAAATGCAAGAGCTCCTCCTGGACAAGAAGTCACATTCATTCTTGTCCAAATCCTTCTGTCTCTTCTATTGCAAAAAGAAGCTTTCCTTTTACTTGTTCATAACTCTTATATGGTGGTAGAGCCAAGTGATTAAAACATGTAAAAAAAAAAGGGGAGGGGAAGGGGGGGAAGAAAAGTAGGTCATGATATTTCCAATCTCCTTTCTTCCACTCATCTACCCATCGACCATCCATGCATCTAAAGATATGGGTACTAAAGATATGAAGGAAAGCAGGTTTGCTGTGGTCCATACCTTCACAGAACTTACATGTTATGGGGAATAGACATATTAAATATGCAATACAAAGACAGTATAATACACACAAGCGTCATCTAGCAGGGACATGAGTGGGACTTAAAGAGAAATCTGCACAGAGGAAGGTACTTTTTAGGAAAAATTTTGTGTGTATGAGTGTATTGCTTACATGTATGTAAGTGCACCAGTGTTGTGAGATGCCGGTGGCAGTCAGGAGAGGTCATCGGATCCCCTGGAAATTGAGTTATGGGTGGTTGTTAGTTGCCATGTGGGAACTGAACCCGGGTCCTCTGCAAGGTCAGTGCACTTAACCACTGGGCTATCTCTCTAGCCTGAAAGTTACTTTTAAGTGATGACCTACAAGATAAATATTTAACAAAGGCCAATTATGTTCTCTCTTGCCTAAAAGGCTGGAGAATGAGACAAATCATGTAGACCATTGTAAGTCATACTTGTAACTTTAGCCTTTAATATAAGAATGATGGGAGGCCCTGGAATATTTCCAGTAGAGGAGTAATATGCATAAATTTATGTTTGAAGAAGAGTCTTATGGCTATAGTGGATGGACTGAAAAGGGACAACACTGGCAGATGGTAGATCATATTTTGAAGGTGCCTAGGAATAGACAGTCGATCAAGTGGCAATGATGCAGGATAGCAAAATGTGGGAAGGGAGGCCCTCGGTCCAGAGTTTGGTTGAAGCCTCACACTAGTGAGAGTCAATAATTTCAGCACAACTTGTAACATTTGCTGTAAAGTTGCCTACATAGAGACAATATTCCTCTTTATGAGATATTTCAAATAAGAATGTTAAAATTGCAATCAACTCTCAACTATGCTTAAAGTCTAAACATATATGACCTTCCAAAATGGGCTTGCTCCCTTCCCTGCTACAAAACTTCAATTTTTTAAAGTAATCACATAATATCCACCCCATATTCAGTAAAAGTGATGTCTTAACATCCTTGTGCAACCTGTCTGACCCCTGGCTTTGCCTTATCAGATTGTAATCTTATCCAAGGCACCTCCAGAGCCACTCCATTCTTTTACTTATCAAAAAGGAGCAAAGAGATAGAGGAGGGATTTGCCTTAGAAACACTTTGAGCAATGTAATTTCAAAAGCCTCGAATCTTATATTCAGCTACTCTGCATGTAAAGGAACTCTCTCTTGAGAAGTCCACACTCATGCTCTTGGGTGTGTCCTAGCCTGTGGGAGACAGGCTTGAGCCTAGGGTGATATTGCAACTGTCAGGGTCATGTGGTTTCCAGGAATCCAGGCTCTGTAATCTGAAACCCAGTAGGCTAATGAGGCATCCTACCCTCTATTCTGTGATAGGACATTAAGTTTGTTATACTAATAGGATGCTAAGTCTGTTATGCTAATAAAGTATCCTAGTTGCTGTACTGTGATAGGACGCTAAACTGGTTATGCTAATGAGGTATCCTACTTGCTGTGCTGTGATTGGATCACTACCCCTATATAAGCTTGTGCCTTCCTGCAATAAAGCAGACCTGTGTCACTGAACCTGGTCTCCTGTGTCTGAATGTGGCTCCACTGACACAGTCTCCTCACCAGCCCTGGGGTCCAGGACCGGGCAGAAGCAGCGGACAGGAGGCAGCACAGGGAAAGCAAAAGAGCTGCCTCAGCACCAGGCGAGCAGAAGAGCGGCCTCAGCCCAGGGCGAGCAGAGGAGCAGCCGCCACTGGCGGTGACCACACTAGCCTTTCCCTGGGAAGCAACAGCAGAATTGCTACAAGGTTGGGGCCAGTTTGGCCTACAAAGGGTGTTCTAGGTCATCAAGGACTGAATAGTAAGACCCTGACTCAAAAATAACACAACAACAGCAAGACTCCTATGAAAATAGTCAATAATTTTTTTAAAGATCAAATACAAAGCAGGGCATGTTGGCACAAACTTGTAATCTCAGTGCTTGAGGCTAAGGCAGGAAGATCATGAGTCCCAGGCCAGCTTGGACTACATAGACAGCCTATAAGAAGATTTACATAGAGAGTTGGGAATCATCAACATGGAATTAAATAGCAATCAACATCCTAGAAGCTAATCAATTTGTAAGGAAAATTGTGTGGGGACAGGTGAGAATATCCTACTACTAAATCAGGAAGAACAATACCATTAAAAAGGTGGTGAACACCTTTAATCCCAACACTTGGAAAGCAGAGGCAGGTGGATCTCTGTGAGTTCGAGGCCAGCCTGGTGTACATAGCGAGTTCCAGGCCAGCTGGGGCTACAAAGAGACCCTGTCTCAAAAAGACAAAAAAAAAAGGAATAGATCAAGGAACAGTTGCTCTCAATGGTGAAAAAAAATCAGGCAGGTAAAAAGTAAACCAGGACTTTTTATGGAAGACAAAGCAAGGAGACTGACAGTAAAAACTGACAGTAGGGACGCATGCTACTGAGATACCAATAAGATGAAAGGGAAAGATGAAACAAAGGAGCATCTTTTATATTTAGCATCAAGGTCTTTGTTTGGTAACCTTGAAAAGAACACTTTGAATAATACGAAGATGAGAAAAACATTTTAGAGGGCCTCAGAGCAAGGATGATTAAATACAGTGGTTTAAATATATGTTTTAGCTCTGCTTTCATAATATCCCACTAAGAGGAAAAAGAATAAAATGTCCTAAAACCCACAAAGACAAAGAGAATGGAACAAAGAGATGCCAGCAACTAAAGAGATTGTCAACAAATGTTTGGAAGCTACAAAGTGATGGATGTGTAGCAACTAACAACAGACCAGAGAAAGCTGGACTAGGAAGCCAACAACATCAAGCTGATTGAGTGACACAAAGCTGAAAGTTTGCATGAGGAACAGCTAGAGCCCCAGATATACTCGAACAGCCTGCATTTGCCTCAGTCTGGCAGGAGATGTGAGGTTTACTTCAAAGAGCCTTGCCATTATATTAAAATAAGTCTGAATAGTCTCAGTCTCTTTCCCTGCTTGGCTCCCAGGAAGCTGACAACAGGGTTTATAATTCTGCCCTAACACACACGTGCATGCACACACATGCACACACACACCCCACCCCACCCTATCCCACCGAAAACAGGAGGCTGCAGAATCCCATTCAAGAGAACATACTACAGGACTGACAGTTGAGGTCCCACAATAAAAAACAGGCACTCCATTTTATAATCTTACAGCAAAGTTCACCAAGCACTAAATTACCCCCACCTGCTCGCAGCACCTTTCAGTGGCTCAATTTGAACACACTACCAAAGTTTACCACATATTTAGGGAAGTACAAAAACTAATGTAATGGTCCTGGAAGGAGAGGAGATTTTATAGAGACACTGGGGCCCCTCCAGTCAGCTATCAGACAATTGAAACAATGAATCTCAATAAGTTAATATTTTCCCAGGAATCCCATGATGGGGATAGGGAAAAAGTTTAAGTCCTAGTGCCAATACAGAAGGAACTTGCTTTCTAGAAGCTATTTCACTCATTACTGACATCTTAAATTAACATATGCATATTTCCTGACTTTCATTTCATCTTTTCTTATAAAACTGTAACACTGCTACAGAAAGGGTTACGAGAAACTAGAAGTCTTTCCCTGGTTTAGCCAAACTCTAAGCTAATTCACTTTCTTCTATTGTCTCCTAATTCTTTTAAGAAACTGTGCTTTTGAAGCCGAGTGCCTGGCAGTAATAAGAACAATTTGGAGGAAACCAAGAAAATGTAGGGTTTTTAAGGAAATAAACAAATAGTTTGCATACACAAAACAGTAATAGGATGCTAAATAAGAAAATAAGACCATGAAAAGTCCTTGTAAATAAAATGAATGTTGAAATTTTAATTTTAGTAGAAAGATTGGATAGAAAAGTAAGAAAGCCAAGTATAGTGGCTCATGCCTGTAATTCTAGCACTTGGGAGGCTGAGGCAGGGAGATTACTGAGAGGTTGAGGGCAGCTTGGGCTACACAGTGAGTTCCATACCAGCCTGGGCTAAGATTGAGATCCTGTCTTGAAAAGACAAAAATTTAAAAAATCCTTGCCCATCTCTATATCTAAAAGTGCTTCCCCTACTCTTTCCTCTAACAACTTCAGTATTTCAGATCTTACATTAAGGCCTTTGATCTATTTGGAATTGCTATTTGTATAGGGTGAGAGAAAGGTATCTAATTTCATTCTTCTATATGTTGATATCCAGTTTTCCCAGCAACATTTGTTAGACTGTCTTTTCTCCAATGTGTATTTTTTGCAGCTTTGTCGAAATTCAGGTGGCTGTAGTTGCATGGGTTTATGGGTCTTCTATTCTAATTTCATTGATCTGTATGTCTGTTTTTGTGTCAGAGGTTGTGCTGTTTTAGTTTCTACAGCTCTGTAGTATAACTTGACGAGTCACTCAGGAAATAACATGAGCAATGGACAAATGGACCTCATGAAATAAAATACTTCTATACAGCAAAAGAAACAGTTGAGTGGAGACAGCCTAATGGGAGAAAATGTTGGCACCTATACATCTAGCAGAAGATTAATATCTAGAATACACAAGGAACTAAAAAAATGAAACAACAGTAAGTCCAATGAATAAATGGGCTAATGAAAAATTCTCAAAAGATGAAATGTGGGGGCTGGGGTGGTAGCTCAGTCAATAAAGTGCTTGCCTTGCATGCATGAGGACCTGAGTTTGGACCCCAGTACTCATGTAAAAAAAGTCAGATATGGTGGCACACTGTCATTATCCTAGTGCTGGGAGGCAGACAGGCAGATCCCTTGGGCTTCCTGGAAAGGTAGCCTAACCTACTTTGTGAGTTCCAGGCCACTGAGGGACCTTATCTCAAAAGACAGGGTGGATGGAGACTGATAGTGTCCTCTGTTCTCCATATATACACACATACATATATACGCACACATGCACATGGATGGGAACACTCATATGCACCTGCATGTACACACATTCATGTATATATACACAGATGTGCACCAAATAAACAGACCCAAGGACAGAAACCACATGATCATCTCATTAGATACAGAAAAGACCTTTGATAAAATCCAACATCCATTCATGATAAAAGTCATGGAGAACCCAGGCATACAGGGGACATATCTCAACACAGTAAAGGCAATAATATATCACAAGCTAATCATACTAATCATAGCCCAAAATCATACTAAATGGTGAAAAGCTGAAAGCATTCCCATTAAAATCAGGTACAAGGCAAGGATGTCCACCCTCTCCATTCCTGTTCAGTATAGTACTTGAAGTCTTAGCTAGAGCAGTAAGATAAACGAAGGAGATAAAGGGGATTCAAATTGGAAAAGAAGTCAAAGTATCTTTATTTGCAGACGATATGAGTCTATACATAAAAGACCCTAGACTCCACCAGGAAACTTGTAGAGCTGATAAATACATCTAGTAAATTAGCAGGCTGTAACATTAACACCACCAAATCAGTCCCCTCCTCTTAAAAATCCATAAAATATCTTGGAATAAACATAACAAAGGAAGTGAAGGATTTGTACAATAAAAATTTAAGATATTGAAGAAAGAATGTGAACAATATACAAGAAGATGGAAAGACTTTCCATAGTCATGGATCAGTAGGATTAATATTGTGAAAATGGCCATCTACCAAAAGTAATCTACAAATTCAAAGAAATACCCATTAAAATACCAATACAATCCTCCACAGAAATTGAAAAAAATTATCTCAAATTTCATATGGAACCACAAAAAACTCAGGATAGCTAAAATAATACCGAGCAGCAAAAAACTGCTGGAGGCATTTCCATGCCTGATTGCAAATTATACCACAGAACTATAGTAATAAAATCAGCATGGTATTGGCATAAAAATAAACACATTGATCAGTGGAATAGAACTGAGGTACCAGATTTAAACCCATATATTTACAGTCGACTGATTTTCACCTGATTTTTGACAAAGGCATCAAAAATACACACTGGAAAAATGACACCATATTCAACAAATGTTGCTTCTCAAGCAGGATAAGGGCATGGAAAAGAATTAAACTACATCCCTATCTCTCACCATGCATAAAAGTCAACCAAAATGGATCAATGACAAATAGGATAAGACCCAATACCTTGAATCAGATAGAGGAGAAAGTAGGGAATAACAGAAAAAGACTTTCTGAACAGGATTTCTACAGCATAGTCATTAAGTCCAACAATTGACAAATAGGATCACATAAAACTAAAAAGCTTGAGTAAATCAAAGGACACCATGATCTGAGTGAAGAGGCAACCTACAGAATGAGAAAAATCTTTACCAGATATAACTCTGACAGAGAGTTAGTATCTAGAATATATAAAGAATTCAAAGCACTAAACATCAAAAGAACAAACGACCCAATTAAAAAATGGGGCAAGGAGCCAAACAAGGAGTTCTCTAAAGATGAAATACAAATGATTGAGAAATGCTTTAAAAATGTTCAACATCTCCAGTCATCCAAAGAAATGCAGATTAAGATCACATTGAGAATTCATCTTACCCCACTCAGAATAGTTAAGATCCAAAAAACAAACCCAGATATAACACTCCTGGGTATTTATCCTAAAAGCTCAAGTCAACACATAACAGAAATACTTGTAGACCAATGTTTATTGTATCATCATTTATAATAGCTAAGTTACAAAACCAACTTAGGTGTAAAGAAAATGTGATATTATATTTTTTCTCAGCCATATGAAAAAAATATTTTTCTCAGCCATATGAAAAAAATATTTTTCTCAGCCGTAAAGAGGAATGAAGTTATTTTGTTTCAAGAACATGGATGAAGCTGGAGATAGTCATATTAAGCAAATTAAGCCAGTCTCAAAAAGACAAATATATGCTTTCATTTGTGGTTTCTAGAGTTTATGTAGGTACATAAAATTGTGTGGTTCTATATGACATGAAAGTAGTAGGGAAACTGTTTAGGAGAACAAAGGTGACTTAAGAGAAGGAGGAAGCAATCAGAAAATGGAGTATGTGAGGCACAATATGCTCAATGTACAATATATGCTTATATGAAAAATGAAAAGCAAAAAATTAAGTCAAAAAAATGAAAGAAATAAGGAAATATAGAAACTAAGGAAGAAAAAGTCATGGCAAATGGGAGTGAAAAGGGATTTTTTTTTGGTGAAAGTAGAGATTGAATAACTGAGCTATATCCCCAGCACTCTTTATGATTTTTATTTTGAGACAGGTCTCACTAATGTTCCCTAGGTTGGCTTTCAATTCAGGGTAGTCCAGACTGGGCTTGAACATGCAATCCTTCTGCCTCAGCCTCCACAGCAGCTGCAATTACAGGCCTACAACACCAGGCTCAGATATTTTCAATTAGGGGGAAAATCTAGGATGCCCAATATTTGATTAACTAGAATCCCAGAAAAGGATAAGAGACAATATAATAGGGAGAAAATATTTTTAAAAATACAGGATTCCAGAACCAAAAATCAGTCATCGTCTGGCAAAAATGAATGTTCAATAATGTACAATAAAGTTATTTTTAGGTGAAAATTTGGAAAAACTGAGTTTATGAGCTTTAACGACAACTACTTTTTAAAAAGATAATAAATGCTGACAAAAATATCCAGAAAAGGGAATCAGTGCATACTGTTGATGAGAATGTGAATTAGTATAGCCATTATAGTAAATTGTGTGGAGGTGCCTCAGAAAACTAAAAATCAAACTATTATATGGTCCAACAATCTGACTTCTTAGTATCTATTTGAAGAAATTTAAAGCAGTATGTCAAAGACCCGACTGCAGTCACACGTTCAGTGTAGCATTAGTCATAATATTAAAAATATAGACTATATCTTAAATAGTGATATGGAACATATTTAGAAATGACCCACATCAAACTTCCAGAGATGAAAACTATAATATCTAAGATGAAAATTACACTCAATGGGTTAACAACAGATTAGATTTTCTACAAGAACTGTTAGTGAACTTGAAGAAATCTCAATAGAAACATGTAGATCAAAAGAGACACCAAAAAACAACAGAATATCAGTAAATTATAGGAAAACTTTGAATGTTCTAGCACACATACACTAGGAATCTTCAAAAAATGTTTGGTGGAATAGCTTACTGAAAATATTACTAAATTTTAAGAAATTAATATCTAAAATGAAAAATATCTAAAATATAAATGTAAAGATGCTGTTTAGAAATATAAATGCCATAGCAACAGGAACATCTTACAGATTTTAAATTCTTTGGCTTTGTTTCAAAAATGTAGATGATGCTAAGTTTCCTAGATTCAAACCCTTCCTCTTGCCCCATACTAGTTGAGTGATCAAGATGCTTAAACTTTTTAAGTACTGCAGTCTCATTTGTAAAATGAGGAAGTATTCATGTCTACATCATAAGATTTTTGTGAAGGTTACATATGTTGATACTTATAAAGTCATAATTATTTGAGAAGAGAAATTGGAGAAATAAAAGTTATTTTTTATGCAATACAGTTTTGCTATGTTTTACGTTCTATGTACAAGGTATCACTTTTACATAAAAGAGTTTTAAGTATTTAAGGAAAGAAAGTTAAGGGTGAAGAAATAGTTTTCCGTGGAACAAGGAAGAAGGACTACAACTAGAGGGGATACAATGTACAGGAGAGCGGCAGGGTTTTTGTTTTTTATTTTAGCCAGTAGAGACATGAGTGGGTTTAAAAGTAGACATGAAAGTAACAACTTGAGGAGTGAAGATGTGGAAATAGGGGCATGTAGCCATATCGCAGACCAGAAGGAAGGTGGAAGTAACAGTTGTGGACAGAAGTATGTCCAGCAATTTGATATGAGAAGTTAAAGATTAGCCTCTTCTACTTACCATTGTCTGAAAACTAGGAGGCCATTTGCTAAGCATAAGTAGAAGTATGGCATCATGAAATTTGAGGTGAGCACAAAAGATCTGAAATAGCCATTGTGGAGGTGAACTTAGAAGAAAGTGGACCACGGCAACACAGAAAGATTTCAAGTCAGTACCTAGCAGTCAGTACTGTGGTGCAGCAGCACCAATCTCCTTGGTTTTGTGATTTTTAATTTTTTAAAATTTTTTGATAATTTTATATATGAGCACTGTATTGATATCACCCCACCCTGCCTTCCTCCCCCTCCAACTCTTTCCATGCTCCCCAACCACAAACTTTCTCTCAGCTTTATATGTAATTACTGAGTCCATTTCATGATACTTACATGTATGTGTGTTTAGGGCTGATCATTCAGGACTGGATAACCTATAAGGGAACTAATTCCTGGAGTAAAACAATACTCCCTCCCTCAGCATCTATTGATTGCTGTAGCTCTTCATCTAGCAGTGGGAGGTTGTAAAATTTCCCCCATCTACACTATCTTGTCAACTTGTGTTGACATTAAGCAGGTCTTGTTTAAGCAACCATCTCAACCACTGTTGAGATTTCAAGGGTGCAGCTTTCCTGTCATGTCTAGGATATGCTAAATAGCAACAGACTTCTTGGTCCTCTGGCTCTTATAATCTTTCTTACCCCCTCTTCCATGAGGTTCCTTGAGCCTTAGGTATAGGGGTTGCCTTATAGATGTCTCAGCTGTGACAAGGCACTCCACTGTCACTGTAGCACTTCTCAGCATTTTGACTAGCTGTGGATCTTTGTAAGAGTCTCCATCTGTTATAAAAAGAAGCTCATTTGGGCTGGAGATATGGCTCAGTGGTTAAGAGCACTGACTGCTCTTGCAGAGGACTGAGGTTCAATTTCCAGCACCCACATGGTGGCTACAAACCATCCTTAACTCCAGTTCCAGGGGAATCCAGAGCCCTCTTCTGACCTCTGCAGCATTGCATGGCACAGGTGTACTCACATACATGCAGGCAACGCACTCATACACATAAAATAAAAATAAATAAAATATTTTTTAAAAAAAGAAGCTCCTTTGATAAATGGTGAGAGATACATTTATCTGTGGCTATAAGGGTAAATATTTGGAATAAATTGGTTTAGGAAAGCAGCAGTAGTGGTTCTCCTCTAGGGTCTTATGACCTCTCTAGCCATGGATATTTGGCATGAATTCTCTCCTATGGAGTGGGGCTTAAGTCCAATATAAGGCAGTTATCCCAAGACAGAAGTGCCACTATTGCACCTATGGAGATATTTTGCTGGACTGGTTGTGTGATTTTTTTTTTCTACCAACATTCTGAAAGTCAAATGTAGGCTGAAAAAAATATAAGACTAGTTGGACTAGTTGGGATTGTATCAGGTTGATGTGATTAAGGGGCAATGAGAAAGGGAACTGGGAAAAGATAGCTGAAGTAAGAATTCATAAATCCTGGAATAAGCTTAGAAAGAAGTGGAGACAAGAGTTCAGGGGTAGGAAATAGGATAGTGTAGTGTCCTGGTTTGTTTCTTCATTGCTGTGACAAAATACTCTGACTACTACCAACTTGGGGAGGAAAGGGTTTATTTAGCTTACATATCCCAGGTCACAGTTCATCCGGTTGCCCAAGGTCGGAACTCAGGGCAGGAACCTGGAGGCAGGAGCTGAAACACAGGCAGGCCATGGAGGAATGCTGCTTACTGGGTTGTTCCCCTGGCCCCTGCTCACCTTGCTCTCTTATCCAACACAGACCCATCTGCCCAGGGGTGGCACTACCCACAGTGGGCTGAGCCCTCCCACATCACTCAACAATCAAGAAAATGCCCCACAGACATGGCCACAGGCCAGTCCAATGGAGGCAATTCCCCAATTGAGGTTCCCTCAACCCAGCTGTGTAAAGTTGACACTAAAGCTATCCAGCACAATTGACCCCTTGTCAACTTGACACACAAATACATCACCATTAAACCATAAACTTTCTAATTTTTGTCCCCAATATATGATGCTAATATCACAATATAAGACAGTACAACTTTAAAAACCCCACAGTCCTTAAAAAAATCCAAACACTTAAAAGTCCATAGTCTCTTTTAAAACTCAACTGTGGGTGGGCTTCTTTAAAATCCAAAACAAGTACTGTCTTACTTCAAAGGGAAGAATCGGGCACACCTAAGCAAAACCAAGGTCCAGCAAAGCAGCTCAAGGCTGGTCATCTGGGATTCACTCACGATCTTCTGGGCTCCATAGGGTTCTGGCAGCTCCACTTCTCTGACTCTGCCGTTCACAACACACCCAGCTCGTCTCACACACAGACCCAGGCCAGCTCCATTCCACACCTGCCGCTGTCCCTGGTGGTCATCCCATGGTCTTGGCATCTCCAAAAAGCCAGGGTCTCCACTGAAACTGAGGCTACACCTTCACCAATGGCTTTGTCTTGCCTCTCCGGGTGCAAAGCCTCAGATTCTCTCCATGACCCCTTCAATCCTGCGGTTTTCGCTGCAACTGAAGTTCACCTATGGCCTTTCCTGGCCTCTCAGAGTGCCAAGCTTCAGCTGCTCTCTGTGACCCCTTCACACTTTCAACACCAGAACCATGCAGGAGACTCTTACACATTACCAAGTCCTGCTTCCAGCTTGAGATAGAGGTTCGGATCCCCTCTGTGTGCTGACCCTGAGGAAATACCTCTCAGAAGACTTCACTTCAGTGATGCTGGTCTCCTGTTACTTACAGCTGATTTTTCAGCCCCAGCTAACCAGCATCAATTGTCCAAGTAAAGCAAAGGTTTTGCTTCAGGTTCTGGTCTCTTCTTAATCACAGCGCTTCTTCAGCCTCAGCCGACCAGAACCCATAGATTTTCAATCCAAAATCTCACACCAACAGCCCTGATGGTCTCCACTTCCCTTTGGAGCTTCACAAGCCAGGCCTCCATCATCTACAACTCTTTCAGCATAACTGTTCCAAGCTCCACAGCAACAAACTCTGAGCAAGCAATGGCTTTTCCAGCCCAAAGTTGCAAACACTTCCACAGTCCTCCCCCCAAACACCAAGGTTAGGTCTTTTCACAGCCATATCCCACTCTCTGGTACCAATTTCTGTCCTGATTTGTTTCTTCATTGCTGTGACAAAATACTCTGACCACTACCAACTTGGGGAGGAAAGGGTTTATTTAGCTTACATCTCCCCGGGCCACAGTTCATCTGGGAGCCCAAGGTAGGAACTCAGGGCAGGAACCTGGAGGCAGGAGCTAGAACACAGGCCATGGAGAAATGTTGCTTACTGGGTTGTTCCCCTGGCCCCTGCTCAGCTTGCTCTCTTATCCAACACAGGCCCACCTGCCCAGAGGTGGCACTACCCACAGTGGGCTGGGCCCTCCCACATCACTCAACAATCAAGAAAATGCCCCACAGACATGGCCACATGCCAGTCCAATGGAGGAAATTCCCCAACTGAGGTTCCCTCAACCCAGGTGTGTCAAGTTGACAGTAAAGCTATCTAGCACATATAGGATTCAGGACTTAGAGGTCCCTATACAGTTAAAGAAAAGATGTATTTGAATTTTAAAAACAAGTTGCAGTTAGAAAGTGTGATGCTTCAGTTAATGGTTTCAGTGATTTTGAGTGATGATGAGGTCTAGTGTGTGGTACAGGAAGTGAGTAGATCTAAGTTGGGAGTGTCTGAAGGAGATGATTTCAGGGAGGGTGGATGGCCAGATGGCTAGAGCATTAAATGGATTAGCTGTTTGAATGATGTCACCCAGAATGACAGAATTAATAGGAGGAAGATCATGAACCTGACATCAGAGACTTCAGTGAATGAGAAAAAAATATATATATGTCATATCTGGCCTACTGATCCACTGTAGCTTCTTGAAGAATCGGTGGCTATACTGAACAGTGACTCATTTTAGATCATAAACTCTAGGCCCAAAATTCTATAGTTGGACTTCTAATGATCCACAATTTCTTCGAAGCTGCAGAAGAATTATCTATGCATTTATCTCAAATGTATTTTTCTTCTCTGGAAAAGGTTCAAGACATTCATTTAATTTTCAAAATGACGGGTAACAAAATAAAAGCCTAAGTATTACTGGTATAAGAGATTTATGCAAGAAAAACCAAATGCCAATAATTAAAAACTGTGCATACACCCATGCATATACACACAGCATGAAGTGGACACAGTGGGTTTAAAAAAAGAGAAAGCACATGAAGTGTGGAGGGAAAGTGGTGGTGGGATTAAGAAGGAATTAGAAGGGAGGGAATGGGGGTACATTTGATTAAAATACAATATAAGCACATATGAAATTCTTTAAACATTTCCTGATAGACTTAGAAATGACACAATCTATCAATGTAACCCAGAGTTTATCTTCTGCTACAACCATCACAGATCATTCGTGCACTAGCAGGAGGTAAAGGCAGTAGGTGGCCCTTATGCTTCATTGTGTGTTAAAAGAGCCAGTGGGCTGCAAAGATGGAGAGAAGTTTCCAGAAACCTGCAGGGCAATTTATCTCTGAGGCTCAATAATTACCTAGTTGGTTAAAGCAAGACAAAACAAACAGAAAAACTCGAAAGTTCAGGTAGCAGCTATTATACAATGACATAGCAGAATTAAGTGACTTTAAACAAGCCTTTTTCATAAGATCAGGTATTTCATATATATATATATATATGGAACCCACCTCTCAGCAATATTTTTTGCAGACTGAAGAAACCGTGCCTGGTCATTTTCTTTCAGGATATGCTCAGCTTGGTTGATGAGGACTGTTGACCGTTCAAGACACTGGCGACAATTAGCAACTTGCTGTGCCAACTTTCTCAATTTCATAACCTTAAAGGAATTAGTAAAAAAGGGGGGGGGGTTGGGACAAAACAAACAGTGCTTAATTAAAAAACAATAAAACAACACGAAGGAAATCAGCTCCCATGACTCTAAAAATAAGGGTTATTAATATACTGTGGCCCCTCTCCTAAGCATTTACCTTTTCATCCTGCTGGCTAAGTCTCTGTCCAATCTACAGCTTGCTCGCTTATACCGCACTCAGCCATATACACTCAGCTATCTACCTCCTCTCTGCATTAACATTTTCCTGATTGTAGCAGCAATGCATGCTCATTATAGAAACGTTTAAATACAAAGCATGAAAAGAAATTCTACCATCCAGAGATCACCATTGCTTACATTTTATTGTTAATATATTTTCAAGTATATTTAACAAAAGTAACTCATTTTTCTTTACGAGTAGCCCTATTTCCACACATGTATTTAAGTATCTTTATGTCTTATCTGTGTGTTCATAAATATGTATTCTTAGAAACTTTAATTCATGTGTTGACTGGAACCACCCACCATGGCACAAAGTATTGGTCATTAAATGAGCATCTTATAATTTTTTACATTGTACCCACAGCATGAGCTTTTAATCACTATCCTCGATTGGCAGGCCAATAAGCCTAAAAAACATACATCTATATGGAGATCCTCACCTGTCCCATTTGATCATAACTCTTCAGTTCCAAGTTTAGCAACCTGGGAGTCTTTGACTGTCCTCTCTCCCTTTCATCTTTTATATCTAATATGTTAGATGGCCATTTTCTTTTTAAAAAATGATGTATTTGTATTTTATGTGTATGGATAGTGTGCCTGCATCTATGGAAGGGCACCACGTGTACACAATGCCCACAGAGGTCAGAAGAGGGCGTCAGATCCACTGAACCTGGAGCTATGGGTGGCTGTTAGTTGTCATATGGGTGCTGGGAACTGAACCTGGGTAGTCGGCAAAGTAAACAGTACTCTTAACTGCTGAGCCATCTCTCCAGCCCAGATCCCTACCATTTTCTCTCTTAGAATCATTACTTTCTCCCTTTCCATGTGTGTCATCACTGCTCTGGTTTCCATTAACATAGCATAGCAAGAATCATTCCAGAGGTTTCCAAAAATGCTTCCCTGACTTCAACATCATCTCATTCTGACCGACCCCGAACACCTCTGCCATATCTGTCGGTCTGCATCCTTCCTATGGAATTATAATGGCTTCCCAATACCTTTCATATTAAGTCTTAAGTACTCAAAGCAGCATTCACATTCCTTTCATGATCCTGGCCCATGTTTCTACCATTACCTCTCTTTTATTTATTTTTGTCTATTTCCTTATAACACATCACAGTAAAACACCCAATTCCTCAATAAATGAATGTTTGGCCTATGTAGCCAACAACCAGGTCAAAGTATAGAAGATTTCCAGAATCTGAAGCTGCCACAGTTTTTATCCGGTTCATAGCATTAGGCCAAATGTTACTTCTTGGCATTTCTCCCTATGACCTCATTTCTTTTTGCTTTTATGGTTCAAGTTTAAACTGCAATAACCAGGATCAAACTGTCATTTGTAAAAAGTTGACTGCTCCTTAGGTTCCCTGAAGTGCTGTGCTTTACCTTTGTCTCTTTGATTTTGACAGCAATCATTTGCTTCCTCTGCTGGATGATCTCTACCAATTCGTCACATTCTTCCATAAGTTTTGCCTCATGCATAGCAGTATTCACCTGCCAAGAAAGCCCAAAGTATTAGACAGTGATTTCTGCTTCTGTCCCCTGCTGGCTCTAAAAGGTTCGGACTGACAGCTAAACATGCACAACTTCTTCCATACCTCCCTCGATAAGATCCACTCCTAGAAGAAGAGTAGAGATGATGATATTAATGATGCAAGGGCATTGAAGCAGCACAGATAGGAAGCTCTCCAGGCCTCTGGTAGATCATGATGGTTAATGGAAGGCTGGGCAGAAGGACAGATGAGATGGGGGCATGTTATTCCCACTGTGCAAATCCCTTTACTCCAGCACCCTGTCCTCCTGATGTTCTTTTGAAAAGAAGGCAAGAAGATTCATGTATGTCAAGAAAAGAAGATCCTCTTCCATAGATAGGTACAATAATATCAAGATTACAATGCAACAACATGTTTTGGCTGTCTTAAAAAGTTTTCACTTTTTTTTATTTTCTTCTGATTTTTTAAGTATGTGCATGTGTAGATATATTTTCACATTAAACATATGAATGTATAGATACTTTTACATAGTTGTCATGTTTGACTAGCATTTTTTTGTTTAGAGAGAAATTTCCATCCAATATCTAAATACTTTTCCTATTTTGAGATACAGTCTATATCAAAATATTTCTACTGCAAAGTCACAGTGGAGGTGAACAAAAATACACTATTGACTGTCTTTCCATGTACAGATTTCTCCTTGTACTCTTCTCTATTATTGCTCATATTAGATGGTATGGAGTCCCCAGGAGGGGCTAAAATGGGATTAGGAGGTCGTGGGGCCCCCTCAAATATAAAGAGGAAAGAAAAGATGTGGAATTAACATTTTGAAGCACTGAACATGCCAAACACCTCATAGAGAAATAGTTCATACAGTTCAATTATCATTATAGCTTTATAATATTGGAGCCTTTTTTAATTCACATTTCACAGATGCAGAGATTTGGGCTTTGAGAATTTTAGTTACTTGTTCCAAATTTCACAGCTTGTTACTAGCTGTGGTAAAACCAGATTTCAAATTGAGGTCTGTTATGTGAAACCCTTGGGCTGGCTGAGAAGGGGCATGAGCAGATGGTGGCAGAAAAGGTTCAGTTCCACAATCATCCCAAGAGTCTATTCAAGGACCACTTGAGCAGAGATCTGAAAGGCTGAGGAATAGACAATGGCTTAAGAACATCAAAACTCAAGGAGCTAGAAGTTCTTAACTAGCTGAGAAAGGACTGCATTTTCAGTGACTATCTCTTCAAAGTGCTCCTGAACATAACAAACTCCAACTCCAGCAAAATACCAGTCCCTAGACCCTTCTCCTCTCTCCTCCCTAAGGTCCCTGCTGGGTATTTATTTATTTATTTGTATTTTTTTGAGACAGGGTCTCCCTGTAGCTCCAGCTGGCCTGTAACTCGCTATGTAGACCAGGCTGGCATCAATCTAACAGAGATCTGCCTGCCTCTGCTGGAATTAAACGTGTGTACCACCACGCCTGGCCGTATTTCTTATTTAACAAAGATGTTTACCAATGCATAACAATCTTACTTTTCTTTATTCCCACTTCCCAGGGAACATAATGACAGCTTTTTTAAAATTCCAAATAAGTAGTTTATCTAGTCATTCTCCTTTTTTTTTTTCTCAGACTTTTCTCATTTTTCCTGAACAGAGCTGCTT
>NW_008355642.1:4110758-4126786 GCF_000622305.1 Nannospalax galili
GTTTTTTATCTGACCTTTTTTTTCCTCTCCTATTTATGCTAAAGTCATTTCCATATAATACTGCATCATTTTAAAAGTTGTTGGGCTGAGGGTGTAGTTCATTTGGTAGAACTCTTACCTAGCAGGCACAAAGCCCTAGATTGGATACTCAGCATCACATAACCAGGCATTATGGCATGTATCTGCAATTTTATCACTTTGGAGGTGAAGGTGGGAAGATTAGAGATTTGAGGTCATCCTTAGCTACTTAGCTAGTTGGAAGCCAGACTGGAAAACATGAAACTATGTCAAAATGAACAAACAAGCAAGCAAACAAACCATTGTTTGTTTAATTCTAAATTCTATATGGTTGGGGAAGTATATAATACAGTGTGAAGATCCAATCTGATTTAAAAAAAAATCTTTGGGGGCTGGAGAGATGGCTCAGTGGTTAAGAGCACTGATTGCTCTTGCAGAGGACCCGGGTTCGATTTGCAGCACCCACATGGCAGCTACGGACTGTCCTTAACTCCAGTTCCAGGGGAATCCGACGCCCTCTTCTGACCTCCATGGCATTGCACGGCATGGGTGCACTCACATACATGCAGGCAATACACTCATACACATAAAATAAAAATAATAACAAAAAAGATAACTTAATGAAAGGCAAAATGGACTAAACCTTAAAGAGGTCAAAGGTTTAAAAGTTAGGTAATATCATTTTTTTTGACAGGGTCTCTCTATGTATCCCTGGCTGGCCTAGAATTCTCTATATAGACCAGGCTGGCCTCAAGATGACATATGTTCCTGCCTCTGCCTCCCAAGTGCTAGGATTAAAGACATGTACCACCATGCCTGGCACATTATGATATTCTTGAAAGTATTCTTTAAATTTTTATTTTATTCTTTACAAGTTTTGTTTATTTTTTATTTTTATTTTATGTGTATGAGTGTATTGCCTGCATGTGTGTAAGTGCACCCGTGTCGTGCAATGCCCTTGGAGGTCAGAAGAGGGCATCAGATCCCTGAGAACTGGAGTTATAGACTGTTGTTAGCCGCCATGTGGGTGCTGGGAATCGAACCCAGGTCCTCTACAAGAGCAACCAGTGCTCTTAACCACTGCACCATCTCTCCAGCCTAAAATCTTATTTTATTTTTATGTGTATGTTTCTGTGTCTGTGTGTCTGCATGTGCATCTATATGCCAGTGCCCTCAGAGGTTAGAGTAGGGTGTCCGATCCCCTGGAGTTGAGTCACAGGTGGTTGTGAGCTGCCCAACGTAGATGCTAGGACCTGAACTCCAGTCCTTTATGAGAGCAGCAAGCACTCTTAATCACTGAATCATCTATCTCAAAAAATATTCTTGAAGTTAAGGAGAGTAAGTTGATGGGAGGATTCCCACATTTAATGTTTTAAAAACAATTTTGTTCATTTTTATTTTATGAGAATGAGTGTTTTGCCTGCATATAAGTGCATCCATGTCATGTACTACCCATGGAGGCCAGAATAAGGCATTGCATTCCTTGAAACTGGAGCTATGGATGGTTGTTAGTTGCCACATGTAGGATGGGAACTGAACCCAGATCCTTGGCAAGACCACTCAGTGCTCTTAACCACTGAGCCATCTCTCCAGCCCCCACAGTTAACTCTTTTTTATTGAGTTTTAAATGTTTTCATACATTTCCCACTCAAATCCAGACCCCCTCCCAATCCATGCCTCCCCCTATCCCCTCACTAAACCCTATGCACTCTGCATACATGCTGAGTCCTATTCATTCAGGTGCACAGTTAATTCTTTTAAAGAAGAGGAAATGAGGGGCTGGAAGGATTGCTCAGTGGTTAAGAGCACTGACTGCTCTTGCCGACGACAGAGGTTCAGTTCTCAGCACCCACATGGCCACTAATTAACCATCCATAATTCCACTTCTAGGGATCTGACACCCTCTTCTGACCTCCATGGGCATTGCATGACATGGGTGCACTTACACTCATGCAGGCAATACACTCATACACAAAAAATAAACATAAAAAATTAAAATATTTTTTTAAAAATTGGCAAGGTGTGGTGGCACACACATTTAATCCGAGCACTTGGGAGGCAGAAGCAGGTAGAGTCCTGTAAGTTTGAGGCCAATATGATCTACATAGTGTGTTCCAGGGCAGCTGGGGCTACAGGGAGATCCTGTCTCAAAATGACCAAAAAATAAAAATAAAAAATAAAAAAAGAAATGGTATTGATTTGGTGAAGCTAATAGTAACTTTAAATTTCAGAAGTTTCTATGATGTAAACAGGGCAGAGAAGGTTAACAGGAATGAAAGGAAAATCAAAAATGAGAAACCTCCTGTGATAGTTAACCTTCATTGTCAACATGACTAGATCTAGAATCACCAAGGAAATATGAAAGTGTTTCCAGAAACGTTTAACCAAGGAAGACTCACCCTGAATGTGGGCAGTACCATCCCATGGGCTGGAGTCCTGGACTGAATAAAAAGAGGAAATTGAGCAGAACAGCAATTGTTCATCTCTCTTCTTCTTGACTGCTGACACAATGTGACCAGCTGCCTCATACACCTGCCACCATTTCTTAGCTGCCACGACAGACTGTATCCTCACACTGGGTCCAAATAAACCTTCTTTCCTTAAATTGCTTTTGTCATGTATTTTGTCACAGCAGCAAGAAAAGTACCTAATATACCATCTTTGCTCAAGAATCTTCACTTAAACGATAAGCTTCTTAAGCAAAGGTTTTCCGCTACTTTGTTCCTCCCACTGTGTTTGGCATAATGCCTTACACAAAATGAATGTGCAAAGAACATTTGCCAATTGATTTGGCACAGTAAAATATAAGAATAATGATGCCAAATCTTAGAAAATAAACTGTAGTAAATGTATTTGGTAGAGAAAATGTAGGTTGAAGTGTGGGAAGTAGTAGGAAGGAGTTTGGAGGCCGCTGCATCAGGAGAGGTAAAACAACCAGGCACAGCTAGTAGAGCAGAAAGTTGGCCAAAGAGGAAAAATCCCCAAACCAAGGGCAAAGCAGTGACATTAAAATGTTTCCATGTCAAGAAGCAGTCCAAAAGAGCAGGGTCTTGAAATGTTTTCTGAACAGGGAATACTCCAGGGAAAATCTGTCTTCATGATGTGAATAAAACAACTCAAATTGCTTGAAATTTGAAAGCCCTTGAAAACCCTAGAGCTTTGTTTGCAGTTTTGTTTGCAAATACATAAGGTATTACAGTTGTATATTAACCATTAGCTGAAAATAACTCAGGTTATTTCTCAAGTGTCTTTGATAGATTAGTTGGCATATAGAAGACTCCAGCTCTTTATTTGAGCTTTGCTCTTAGTTTTGAGTTAGTGGGCTTGACTAAATGGTTTAATATCTATATAAAAATTTATCCTCCTATCATTGGAGAAATTTTGAAAACCTACTGGTGTGACTTCAGCTATCTCAAAAAGACTTCAGGGAACAGTGATATTTAAAACAAAGCATTCCAGCCTCAGTTTTCCAAAGCTTAAGTACTAGCCACACAGGCCTCCCTGGCAAGATCCCAGGTCCCCTTCTGGGCTCTATGCTTTTTCACCCTCTTCCCAAAGGTAAGAACTTGATTGGCAGATTTTTCCAACGGTGCACTTTTTTTGAGTACTAGAATTGAACCTAGGGTCTCATACATGCTAGTCAAACACTCTACCACTATGAATATTTGCTGTGCTAAGACTGACAGTAGAATGAGATCTAGTCTTACCAAATTTCACCCTTACCTAATACAAATTCATAAGTACTTTATTGGGAAGATTTTACTGCTGATCACTATAAGAAAGCAAACATACAGGGATTCACAAACTCCAGAGACTGCAAAAACTTAAAAAAAAAAATACAAAGCCGGGCATGGTGGCATACACCTTTAATCTCAGCACTCGGGAGGCAGAGGCAGGCGGATCTCTGTGACTTTGAGGCCAACCTGGTCTACAGAGCAGTTCCAGGCCAGCTGGAGCTACAGGAAGACCCTGTCTCAAAAAGACCAAAAAAAAAAAAGTACATAATTATTTTGGCAAGTGTTTAAATTCTGTATTGAAATGTAAATGGGCTAGATTTAATTACTCTTAACTTGTTCCAGAAATGCTATATTAATTACTTTCCTCATTATAGCAACAAAATACTTGACAAAAACAACTTAAGGAAATAAGGGCTCACAGTTGAGGGGCTCCAGTCCATCATGGCAAGAGTGTCAGAGCAGCAGGAGCTTGAAGCAGCTGGTAACATTACAGGTAAAAAATGATGGGTGTTCATGATTAGCTTGCTTTCTTCTTTTTATTCAATCCAAGACCACAGTCCATGGACAGAGGCCTCTCATAGTTAAGGTGGATCATTCCAGCTCAATTGACCTAATGTAGATAATCTCTCACAGACAGGCGCATCTCCTAGGTGGTCCTAGATCCTGTCAACTGATGATAAACCATCACACATGCATATGGCAGTATTAGGGAGGAAACACCTCTTATGATAATTCTGTAAGTCTTTGTTTTATTCCTGGGTTTAAAGTTGATCAGTTTTCTTTCTGCCTCCACCAGAAACTTCCTCATTTACACCCTCTCCTCTCTGCTGTCAGCTCTATCAATTCTTAAGACAGCTGTGCAGAAGTTTAGAAGGTACTGAGATTTCTGGTTCAGGTGGAACCCTATCTATGTAGTAGTAGATGATCCCATATACTTATACTCAAGTGAGTTTCATTGATTGCTATAGAATTGCTTTCTGACTTTTTCATCTCAGTGTATTCCACTTAACAAGTCAATGTCAACCAAAATCATTCCCTGAAATTGTCCACTCAAAGAGATCACCACTTTCCACCTAGGAGTTTCTGAAATTCCAACATTGAAAATCATTTGGAGAACTTTTTATTTCAGCAAACAACGAGTGACTGCCATTTACAAGGTACTATGCCTTGGTTCTTGAGTGGTTTGCAATGATGAAAAAGACAGCTTTGGCTTTCAAGGCACTTACAATTTAGTAGAGAGAATAAGTGAGAATACAACATTATAATTTAAAGAACACTCAAATAAATAATATAGGGAATACAGATAAAGCTCTATGAGAAAACACCAGGAGGCATCTAATTTTGCCTGTGGAAAAAAGACAATCAAGGTAGATTAGGGAAGGATTCCTGTTGCTGAATTAGCTTAAGTGAATAAGCAATACTTGAGCAAGAAGACGTGGAGTTAAGAGAGAAGTCCAGGCCGAGAATAATATGAAGAGAATAAGCAAAAGCCTAGGGAAGAAAAGTAGAGAACGTCTTCATAAAGCAGATCAGACTCTGGATGCAATGGGGTGCAGTAAGGTTAGAAATAGAGATGCTGGGCTTGGGAAGGTAGCTCACTGCTTAAACTGTTTGTTGTACAGACTGGAGTTCAGATTCCTAGCACCTCCACAGAAAGCCAGGTGTAGCCATGAGTGTCTGTAACCTCAGTGCAGGGGGAAAGAACCAAGCAGATCACCAGACCTCACTAGCCAGAGAACCCAGTCAAAACAGCAAGCTCCAGGTTCAGTGAAGAGATTCTGGTCTTCACAAAAAGGTGAAGAGCAGTTGAGGAAGACATTCCAATGCTGGTCTCTGGCTTCAACAGGCACATGCACAAACAGACATGCTCCTGCAGACGTGCACACATGAACACACACACATATAGACCACACACCAACCCCCCCCAACACACACACATTTTATAAAGGAGATTGTAAACCAGGTAACGTGCCTCATACCTATAATTCCAGCTCTCAAGAGGCTGAGGCAGTATGTTTGTGAGATTGTGGCCAGAATGGGTTACAAAGCAAGACTGTGTCTCATATAAAGAAAGAATGACAGAAATCGAGTTGGGAAAATGATGCAATGGATAAAGTGCTTGTCGTGCAAGCATGAGGCCCTGAGTTCAGAGCCTCAGCACCCACATAAAGAGCTATACATGGTGATATACACCTTTAATCCTAGTGTGCCAGGGAGACAGAGATAAGAAGACACCCAAAGCTTAGTGATCTAGTTTGGTTGAATTGATGAGCTCAAGTTTCAGTGAAATACCCTGTCTCAAAAAATAAGGAAGAGTAACCTGGGCATGGTGGTGCACACCTTTAGTCCCCGCACTTGGGAGGGAGAGATAGGCAGATCTCTGTGAGATTGAGGCTATCCTGGTCTACATAGTGAGTTCCAGGCCAGCTGTGGCTACATGGAGACCCTGTCTCAAAAAGACCAAATAAAAAAATAAACAAATAAAGTAAATAGCAATAGAAACACCCAAATTCAATTTCTGGCCTCCACATATGTGTATGCACATATGTACATGCACATAAACACGCACATGCACATGAACACGTACACATGCATGCACACCACATATACACACAAAAGAAAAAAAATAGATACAGATATATTATGGAAAATGGCTGCCATTTTGAATCTTTGAAATGTTCTGCATCAAAAGTCAGGATCTTTGCTCTGTAGTAACACCCAAAGTGTTAACAGGACGGTAGAGAGAGAAGGCAAGCACAGTACTCAATGAAGTAGAAGACATAAAAACTTTTCACTTCCTGTTTACCTGTTACTGCTCTGTCCTACCTTCTAAGATGCTACAATATCAGAAGAAAGATGTTATGAGTTGGATCTTATTCAACATGCAGTTGCTTTCTTTGCAAAGGAGATGAGAATTTGGAAAGATGGAAGGTAAGATGGACTTTTGATGAATTATCAAGAAGCTGTTGGGAACAGCTTTGTCATCTTCCTAAGCGACAAAGAAATTCATTGCTTTATAATGATGCCTTCAAAAAATGCAATGCTTATGAAGCAGACATAATACTTACTGTGGCAGCATCAAAGCTAAGGAGTTAAGCTCAGAACACACTTTATGGACACACACACCACCCCCATCAGCAGCACCAGCACCTCCAGCTGACAGCTGGTAGGTTCAAATGAATACAGGGAAGAAGAGAATATTTTATGTTGTTTTCAAAACAGCACAACATTTCAAAGACAGTACTTCAGCTTTACATATAAATAACTAAAGGAAGCAGGAATTTGTTTAATATATGTGACAGATTTAGATTTGGGGGAAGGTGGTCACTTAAGGAATTAAGGGATAGATGAAACTATTAATAGGATTTTCAGTTCCCTGTACTGGGATAACTACAACCTGGGAGGAAAAAAGGAAAAAAAAAAAAAAAAAGCTACTTAGGCATAGTTAAGCAATCTGAAGGCCTCAGCTCCTAAGTTAATTTTTTCTGACAGGGGAGAGGGTAAGAGATTAGGAGGTGGATAGAGAATGACCATTGAGGCCAGACAAGTGCCTAGTGGAAGCTAAGCATCTTTAGCAGTGTTAAGAACACTAATGAGTTGGTACCAGGCAGATGTTGACTAAGACAAATTTCCTGTCAGCTTGTGGGACAGATACACAATGGTTAACACTTTTTCTAGGGCTTATCACTCGCTAGGCACAATTCTAATGACTTCATACATTTAACTACTTCTCCCATTAGCCCTGTGATGTAAGCACTATTATTAGTCTTAGTCTGGAGAAGAAACTGGGAGGCGTGGAGGTTGTATAACTTGCACATGGCCATATAGTTAGTGTCAGAACTAGGATTTTTAACTAGGCAGCCTATGCCTATAATTTTAACTATGTGTGTGTTCATTTGCACATGGGCACATGTGACAGACAGGCAGACAGAGGCAGAGAAAGCCTGTGTTAAGAAACAGGCTTCTTTTCCTCCTAGAGTTTCCTCTCAAGATAATCACACACTCTAGAATTTATCATTGGAAGAAACATTTTATGTATTTCTTTTCTTAGTTTTGTGGGAAAATACAGCATGGAAGTAAACAAGGTAACATTTAGAAAATGTAAACAATGTACACATGTGTATGAGTACCTAAAGAGCCCATGCTTACTTTATCGTGATCTAACTAATAAAAACACTAACACTCTATGGATAAGATACTTCGCTCCTTTTATCTATTTTACGAATGCCTTTTGCTTGTGGCAGTTCTGTGTTGGCTTTCGAGTACTTCCTCTCCATGGATCAGACCACCAAACTCTTACAGCTTTAGATTTGGCTACTGCCTCCCACATTACTCCCTTTGTATGCAAGGCAATTGCTTAGGAAATGATAGAAAAAAAGTGGGAAAGGTATGACCTAGGTTTTGCATTTGGTATTTTATGTATGCAGTTATAAATTCTATATGAAATAAGGGAGGGATCTACTTTCTTAAATGTCTTCTGAACCATGGACAGATTAAATTTGTAAAAGAATGGCAAAAAATTAATAGATTCTTGCCCCATCACTTTATAGCTAAACTATGAGATCTGGAAAGAGGAGAGACTCCTTCAACACAACATCGCTAATAAGTGGCAGAAAAAAAATTCTAGAGTTCGGTCTTTGGAGTCCTCCTTCACCCATCTATTGCTTCTCCTATAAAGTAGGTGCCTTGCTAATATTTAGCATTTGGTTATAAATATTTTGGTACATATAAAAGTCTCTGGTTCTCACTTCTATATATTTGCTCTACACACACACACACACACACACACACACACACACACTTACATGAATTATCATAACATGCTCAAACTTGAAACAATTGAAATGCTCTTTGCTGGAAGCAAGGATAAATTATGGAACATTTATACAATGGAATACTCTTCAGCCATTAAAAAATCACAAAAACTATTCATACCATTTCACTGGATCACAGGGACATTAGGATGAATGACATAGAAAATCGGAATATTTTGCATACTGTATGAATCCATGAGAAAACACTACAGAAATGACAAAATTATACTGACAAGCAGACCAGTATTTGTAAGGAAGGCAGATGTAACTATACTAGAGTGAGTTTTGGGGGAGATGATGAATTGATACTGTCTTAATTATGGTGGTGATTATAAGAATCTCTACATATGACAGAATTAATAAATTATGTACATACTCCCCGAAAGCTGAATCCATGTAAATACCAATGAAATTTTAGTTGGTGGTTTACTTCACATAATACCATGCCAATGACAATTTTCTGGTTTTGATGGTTATGAAGTTAAGTAAGGAAGTAAAGTGTTAATTCTGAGGAAAGCTAGGAAAATGGGATGTGGAGCTTTGTGTTAGTTTAGCAACTTCCATGCAAGTTGAAAGTTAATTCAAAATAAAATTTAAATGAAAAAAGAAAATTCCCTAGAGTTCCTATGTGGTTTTAGGCAGGCCTGGTGAATTAACTTTTCTGCAGTTTTTTTTTTCAAATTCTAACAATTACACAGTCTTTTATACATATCTGATATAGAATATGGATCTAAAATCTGTGTTTCTCTGAATCAGTCAATTTCTCTCTCTCTCTCTCTCTCTCTCTCTCTCTCAATGCTCTGTCTCTCTCTTGCCCCCACCATGCCCTAGTTAATGTTTTTAAAAATCTCACTTATAATCCTTAATAAGAATATTGGATTTGTACTGGGTCTCCCCCATCAGTTACAGATACCATTTTGTATGAGTATGCTAACCCTGCAATAATGAAAAATTCTCTGCAGTTAGTTTTCTACATCAATTAGTTCCATATCTGTGGATTGAATGAACATATTTAAAATATTTGAAAAGTTTGCATAGGTATTGAGCATGTACAGACATTTTGTCCTTATCCCTTAAGCAATATAGCATATTATTTTATAGCATTTATACTGTATAAAATATGATAACCAAAAATCTAGAAATATTTGAATTAAATAGCAGATGTAGGTACGTTATACTCAAACCATTTTGTGGAAAGAACTTCAGCATCTGTGAATCTGAGTGGGTGGAGCCAAACAACATGGATAATGAGGGAGAATTGTGCTATGCTTTTCTTCATTACCTGAAACAAATATCTCCTACATTTTCTTACTCAAAATTATTTTCTTTTATCTGTTTTGTTACTGGTACCAATAGTGTTTCCCAAAATATAAAAAATGGAGAAATTTTGGAATAACAACACAGGTCCTAGGAAACTATGTGTTTTGAAATATTTCCTTTCCCCATGTTGGAAGAAAGATTACCTTACTTAGGTACTATGTTGTGGCTTCACTCATCCTGTAGTCGCATTAAAAAGTTGTACTTCCAACAGATAGCCAGCAGAGGGAACTCTTTACTCACTTATCTTTTCTCAATGCAACCTGTTTCTAGCCATGTGCTGGGTATAAAAAAAATACAGGACACACTATCCCACTCATAGAGTTTAGTCCACTGGAGAGGAAAATTTAGTTCACAGAAGTTCTATAGTGAAATCATGTCTAGGGTGCTCTGGAGACAGAGCAAGGGAGCACCTCAATTAGATGGAGAAGGGTAGGGAGAGATGCACGGAGTGTGAGTCATAGCTTTCTGAAGGAAGAGATACCTGAACTGAGCCTTGTATGAAAACTAGTAGTCAGCCAGAAGAAAAGAGATACAGTGTAAATCCTGTGGACACATATTCAATGTCCACCACTGTATTCTCAGTGTCTGGCCAAAGGCAAAAATATAAAGTATTTGTGAAATTAGTGAACAAAATATAAAGTGCAGATGCCAAAGGAACACACTACAAAGAGAGACAGTTCTGATCATGACAGGTCTTACAAGCCTTCTTTTAAAGGTGATGGGGAATCACTGAAGGGATTGTGGAACTGAAGTGACATTCTGTGTTTTGCATTTTAGAAAGGCCAATCCTGTGATAATGTGGAAAATGAATGGTGGATAGATGACAGAATTAATCATTAAGAAGATTTAGGAATGTGGCTTTCACAATAAATGTGGTATGGCCATGGCCACTGCCTTCAGGAAGCTTACAGATCAACAAAGGAAATAATGTATGATCAGGAAATTCCACTACAGCAGATTATAATAGAGAGGTACACAGGCCGCTCTGCCTGAGGCTGCAGCTTGTGGGTAGACAGAGCCAGTACCCGAACACAAGTTCCTGTCCAGTTTTTTCCAATGCTGCCCTCTCCACTGCTCCTCAGAAATACAGAAGGGGAGAAGCCCAAGTTAAGTGGTGCAAAGTTTATGCCTTCTTTAGTCTCAGACTGGACTGTAAGGAGAATTTAGCCCCTCTTTGTACTCAGGTCTGTCATAAGTATTCTTCCCCTATGACCTGTGTTTATGGAAGCTGGATTCAGCATCCAAGTATTCCCTACATAAATTCAGAGTCAGAAATCTCTACAGAGATTCAGAGAAAATCCAAACCTGAAACTAAAGTCAGGTACATTATCATTCTGAGAAAAAATAAGTCTTTCTGAAGCAGTGGACTTTGGATGACAAAAACCAAAAATCCTGGTTCCTAGTCCAGAAAAGGCAAATGGTCACTAGCAGAAGCAAAGGCCCAAGTGGAAGAGTAGCAAACAACTGAAGAAGAGTACTGCTTCCTTCAAAGTACAGGAGTCAGGTGAAGCGTAAGGAGAAGACAAACAGTTACAGGAAAGAGCCCCAAGAACAAGTACCTAAAGAAATGTGTATGAGCACATCAGTGGGACAGAAGTCAGAATAATCTTCATGTCTGTGACAAGATAGCAAATATGTCTTGAGCATATATTTCCACAGCTCTCAACTATTACATATCAGGAAACACTAAAGCTAAGATGTTTCTATAGAGGAAAACTCAAGGAGACAAGAGGATGGGTTAAGGGAGGAGAGTCAGAAACACACATGCACGCACACACACACGCACGCACACACACAGACAGATATAGAAGTGTCAATATGTCGATGTCTATGCAAATACAGAGATAGAAACATACATTCATACATACATACACACACATACATATCAATCAGAACATTTTCTAAGGAGAAACTAAGGACAATGTGAAGGAAGAAAGGTCCCCAGGACTCCTGGAGTGACAGTGTCTTCACTTAAGCAAAAACTAAAATTGAATTAAAATTGTCTAATCCTAAATCATCAGCCCTAAACACATGTACACCACTAAATTGACTTAGTGTTTTATATATGTATATTTATAAATGTATGTATGTATATATGACAATAATAATGAGAGAACAAAAACTGAGAGGGAGTAGGAGGGATAGCTGAAGAGTTGGAGGGGGGACAGGGATGGGTGGTAATGATGCAAATATAATATTCATGTATGAAATTCTCAAAATAATTTATATAATCAAAAACCAAAATAAACCTCTCCTTCATTTAAAAATAAATCGTCATATTGTCCATCATCAATTATCTTTAAAATTGTAAATAATTAAAAGAATGGGCATTGACTTGACCTAATTCCCAAACCAGTGACCTCTACCTAGCAGGATAGGGATAGCTCTGCCTCTAAAATAAGATGGACTCTCTCCCTATCAGGAAACACACTATCACCTACTTACAATCTTCATTCAGAGCAAAAGGTCATTGCCAGGAGGGAGGTCAACCTGATTTCTGACAAAACGCCAATTACATTTCACATGGTTGACTAGAAAGGAATTTGGCTGGCCCAAGCTTGTTTTTCTGCTCTAGGATAATTAACACAATCCACAGGCTCTGAGCCCAAAAAATATTAGCTTGAGACTGTCAAAGACAGAAAGAAAGAAAGAAAGAAAGAAAGGTATCTAAGAAATTCTCTCACTTGTAAAAATAAAATGTTGGGATTGTATTCAGCTTTAGTCTCCTCTACAGTGCTTCTGAGGGAAGAGGATTCCATCTGTTCTGTGCGCTGAGCTCCAAGCAAAGTATATTTCTAGATGCTGGAGGCTCATTAAAATATTTGTTTATACATTGATGAGTATGTACCTTCTCCCATTCAATCTCCAATCTATGTAATATAGCAGGGAACCCACCTATTCTCCTGCCTGTCATTAGGGTGGGAGGAAAGGTCAAATGTTAAAAATAATCAACAGAAACTGTGGTACTATGAAAGTGCTACTGGAGTCACAATGTACAACAAAGGTTTATTCAGGGATCTTGATGATATTGTCTTATGGTGAAAACCTTTGTGTATATGTAATACCTATAATGTATAACTCTCTCCACCATCAGTAGAGCAAGGTAAATAAGCCTGTGTCACAACTCCAACAGTTTCTAGACAAAGAATATGATTATAGAGCTTCTTTCCCCTACAAACACACTTGATGTTGCCCTTAACCTAATTCACCTATGTCTAACTAGAAACGGCATGGGGAGAAGGACAGGGTGTAGATCTGTAGAGTTGTTATGGTTTAGCCTGGAGAGAGCTGTCTGATATATCTGATGTCAATATCTTCACAACAACCCTTTAAAGGTATGTGGAACAGATACTACTGTCTGCATATTGTGGATGATGAAACAGACCTAGAGGGATAAGGTCAATTAGCAAAGTCATATAAACCACAAAGTGTTGGTTCCACCCCAAACTGGGTTGCCACACTCGAAAGTGAATTCTTTCTTTTTTAATTTTTAAAAATATTTCATTTATTATTTTTATTTTATGTGTATGCTTGCATGTAGGTAAGTGCACTGGTGTCATGCAATGCCCGCAGAGGACAGAAGAGGCTGTGGTATCCCCTGGGACTGGAGTTTTGGACAGTTGTTAGCTGTCTTGTGGGTGCTGGGATTCAAACCTGGGTCTTCTGCAAGAATAGTCAGTGTTCTTAACCACTGAGCAATCTCTCCAGCCCCTCCAAAGTGAATTATATTTATTTTTTTGAGACAGGGTCTCATTGCAGCCCAGGCTGAGCCCAAACTTACTGTACAGCTAGAAATTACATTAATTTTATGATTCTTCACCCTCCAGTGCCAGAATTTTATTCAGTGCTGGGTATGAACTTAGGAATTTGTACATGCTAGGTAAGCATTGTAGCGACTGAACTACATCCCCAGCTCACTCATGTTCCATTGGAACCATCAAAGCAGCCCTGTCCTTTGATCACTTTCTTTGTAGCTAAAACTACTATTTGGGAAAACTGCTGTCTTTCTTTTGAGGATTTTTCATGTGCGTAGTTTCTATTTCTTATTAGCACTTTTTTAATCCCAGGAGGCAACAGAGTCAAGTAGAAAAAATTCTATATTTGAAGTAGGCTTGTCTGGATTCCAGCTTTGAAACCTAAAAGAGCAGTGACCTTGAACAAGTCACTTATCTCTGAACCTATCTTTCTCAGCAGTAAAACAGAAATAACACTATCTTAGAAGTGGTTGTGAAAAACAAATGAAATAATAGTGATAAAGATCTTACACTACCTAGGTCATAGTAGGAGTTAAAATAAATATGGATTTCCTACCCCATTCCTCTCCCACTCCAACTTGCTATGCTTGATTGAAAATAGGCAATACTTCTTTTGCAGAAAGCTGAAATTCAGGCTTTGATTCATGACTCTACTTGTCTTACTGTAACACAGCATGGCTGATATTTCAGCTCGTGGTTTATCACTTACAATGGATACTCCCATAATTTATTAAAAATCTGTGTGTGTGTGTTTGTGTGTGTGTGTGTGTTATGCCTATATATGCATACGTGCTCACATGTGTGTATGGGCACATGTGTGTGGATGTTGGTGCGTGTGTATGTGAGTGCATGCGGAAGCCCGAAGTTCACACTGGATATCTTCCTTGATTGCTCTCCACTTTTTTTTTTTTAATTGAGACGAGGTCTCTCAGCCAGAGCTATAAATTCTCGCTGGTCTCACTAGCTAGCTAGATTGCCTCAAGGATCCTGTGTCTCTGCCTCTTGAGAGCTACGATTATAGGCAGCCACTATGCCTGCCCACCTTTTATGTAGGATTTGGGCATCGGAACTCTGATCCACTTGTACAAGAAGCACTTTCTCCACTAAGCCATCTCCCAGCCCTCCATACCTTTTGGTAGTCATTTGGCACATATTCAGAACCCATATGTAGTACATACATACATACACACATACATACATACATATGTGTGTGTTTGAAAGTGTTTCTAAGTAATTAAAAATTTTAAGTTATTACTCAGACATAAATTCCATTCTATTAAATCAGATAAATTAGTCTTCTAAAGTTTATCTAGATAGAGCCTGAAGGGCTGAGTGGCCTTTTTTTTTAAGCTAGGATCTAACTTATTTACTTGCTTTAATCTTAATAAACAATAGTACTTCAGGTCTGTGATCTCTTCTGCCTTCAGATCTCGTGTCCTCAGAGCTGGATTCCAAATAGACTTTCTAGCAAGGGATTCATCTCCTAGTAGCCAGTATCCTACAGGCTTTTTCTAGACAGTCATGGACTTTAGCTTGTATCTACATATTTCTGTTGTCAAACGCTCCTCACTGAGGAGCTTCAAACATTGTGACCAAAGGAAGATAAAATGGGCATGGGGAAAATTGGGTATTGGGTATGTGGGTATGAATATAGGACTTTGATAAAAATGAGTTTGTTAGTCAAAAATTAAGCTCCATAGATTTTGACTAAGGAGAGGGTAGAGAAAGTTTTAAATGCTGCTATTACACATTCTGATGCTTTAAATATTTTATTTATGATTTTTATTTTATGTGTATGAGTGTGTTGCCTGCATGTAAGTGCACCCATGTCATGCAATGCCCACAGAGGTCAGAAGAAGGTGTCAGATCCCCTGGAACTGGAGTTATGCCATGTGGGTGCTGGGACTCGAACCTGGGTCCTCTGCATGAGCAGTCTGTGCTCTTAACTGCTGAGCCATCTCTCCAGTCCCACATTCTGATACTATAAACTGGTTTTATTGAAAACATATTACTACCATCTTTAATATTTTCATTATGAAATTGTCTAAGCATACTTCAAACTAGACAACAGGATGCCACCCCAGTGTGTGCATCCCCAAGTTTCAAAAGCTATCAACAGTTTTCTGTTTGTTTGATACGTTCTCTCCTTTTTCTGTTTCAGTATTTTAAAATAAATCAAAGAAATTATTTGACCCCCACTTCAATTTACATCTCAAACCAAAAACATATTTTATTCCCTAATCACAGTGACTGAAATAGTTAATACCATAAACTAATTCCTATTCCACATTTAGATTTTTACCAATTATGTAATAAAGCACCTTTGCCTTTGTTTGATTTGAGTCTGGTACTTTACGAAGAACTTCATACTGATTTTTCAGGCC
>NW_008355642.1:4126803-4136998 GCF_000622305.1 Nannospalax galili
ATATATTTAAATTTGTTATTTTTATTTTATGTGTATGTGTGTATTGCCTGCATGTAGTTAAGTACACCCATGACGTGCAATGCCCGCAGAGGTCAGAAGAAGCTGTCAGATTCCCTGGGCCTGGAGTTACAGTTGTTAGCTACCATGTAGGTGCTGGGATTCGAACCTGGGTCTTCTGCAAGAACAAGCAGTGTTCTTAACCACTGAGCCATCTCTCCAGCCCCCAGGCAACATATATTTTTAATGAACAATTACTGTTTTAGAATGAAAAAATTAAAAGCCTTCATTACTACTATGCACCTTTTCCACCCTAATTATTGACACTTAAAATGCCACTTTTCCACCCTAATAATTGACACTTGACTGTCTGTCCTTTATGAAAGTAAAGGCCCCTATATAATGGGGCCTTTTATTTGTTCACACAGCTTTGTGAATTTCAATATCTTAGAAAACAAGTTGTGAAGCTGACACTGGACAAAAGCAAAGGGCATCTCTGGGAAGAAGAGAAAGGGAGCTACTCAGAGCAGGAGTGGCAGAAAGTAGGCGTGACGCTCCTTCAGTCTAATACGGGGACATTCAAGTTTTCAATCACAATTGTTTCTGCTTTCTCTGATTTCTTTCTGGACAGAAGCAATCTGAATTTTGAAAACTCAACTGTCTTATTTGTAGCAGGGATGCTTGTCCTACCAGATAACACAGTTTTGTCAGTACTCACGCTAACCAAGTAGAAGTTCCTTCTCTCAACTTTAGGTGACACCCAATCTTTATTATAATATTAGACAGTTGACAATGGGCTAGGTGTATACGATCAACCTTGGTATTCGGTAATGACATGGTAAAGGAAAACATGAACGAAAGCCCCATTGGCTCTCTGGTACATTTTTGGTGTGGGAGTATGAATTGCCTCAGTGAACAGAGATTGTTGACAATATATATTGATAACTTTAAATGGAAGTTTCACTTCTAGGGAATAAATATTTTAAAAATAGGACAGGGACTGGAGAGATGACTCAGCAGTTAGGAGCACTTGCTGCTTTTGCAGAGGACCCAGGTTTGGTTTCCAGCACCCACGTGGCAGCTGACAGTCTTCGGTTACTCCACTTCCAGGGGATTCAACACCCTCCTCTGGCTTCCATGGGAACTGTACACATGCAATTCTCTTACATACATGCAGACAAAAAACTCATAAACACAAACAAATAATAAACAAACAAACAAAGAAACAGAAGGCCAGGGTAGAGCACTTGCCTAAGATTCATGAGACCCTGGGTTTGAGCCTCAGCCTGCAAAAGAATAGGAGGAGGAAAAGGAGGAGGAGGAGGAGGAGGAGGAGGAGGAGAAATGATACAGTGAAAGTTATAGCTATAGTATAAAACAGACCAATTTAAAAAATAAACAATGAGCCAGGCATGGTGGCACATACTTTTAATCCCAGCACTCGAGACACAGAGGCAGGCTCATCTTTGTGAGTTCAAGGCCAGCCTGGTCTACATAGTGAGTTCCAGCTGGTGCTACAGGAAGATCCTGTCTCAAAAACACCAAAATAATAAAAAGTAAGTAATAAATAGAAAGAGGGCTGGAGATATGGCTCACTTGGTAAGAGATCTTGCTACACAAGCCTGAGGATCAGAGATTGGATCCCTAGAAACCATGCAAAAGTCAGGCCTGGTAAATTATGTGCACCTGTGACCTCAGTACTGATGGGGGCAAAGACAGCTGGATTCCTATACCTCACTCGCCGGCCAGCCTAACTGAAAAAAAAATGTGAAATCCGGATTCAGTGAGAAGCCATTTCTCAAGGTGATAAGGCAGAAAGTGAAATAGTATGACACTGACATCTTCTTCTGTTTTCTGCATTCACACACACAACACACACACACACACGTTGAACACATTTGTGTGTATGTATGCATGAACTTAGATTTGAATAAAACTATCAAGAAATCAATATAATTGTTATGTATAAAACTTTGTACCTTACAGAAAATTTATATTCTTCTCTTATATTCATGGAACATTTACACTCACAAAGAACAAAATTATGGCTGGGCAAGATGGGGCATACATTTATAATCACAGCACTTGGGAGGCAGGCAGATCTTTGTGAGATTGAGGCCAGCCTGGTCTACAGAGTGAGTTCCAGGGCAGTAACAAAGCAGTATTTCTAAAAATACCCATTTGGGCAAGGCGTGGTGGCACACATCTTTAATCTCAGCACTCGGGAGGCAAAGGCAGGCAGATCTCTGTGAGATCAAGGCAAGCCTGGTCTACATAGTGAGTTCCAGGACAGCTGGGGCTACAAGGTGACCCTGTCTCAAAAAAAAAAAAAAAAACCCAAGGGGTAAAAGGAAGAGGAAGATGAAGAGAAGATATATGAATAAGAGGAAAAATAAACATTTTAAAAGAAAGGAATTCATAACCTCCTATCTCTGATTATTATCTAGCAAAAGAATAATAGAGTCAGAGAAAGATGAACTTCCAAATCCTAAACCACTTGGAAATGAAGAAATGGGCTCCTAAAAAACTTAAATACAAATTTTTATTTCTATAGAAAATGATGAAAGGGTGTAGCTTTAATGCCAAAATTTGACTGGATACCATTAAACTTTGACTCGGAGAATGTACAAAATTGGAAATAAGTTAAACAGTCATCTAATTTAAGAGCCCCCAAATTCACTTTTAGAAAGGTGAAATTAATGAAATCACCATGGAAAATATAATTAGAATAAAAAGCTGGTTCTTTGAGAACTCATTAAGGAAAAAGAGAAAGAAATCAAGGAATTCAATTCTAATAATCAAAATTAGACAATAGATTAGAAAATAAAGTGCTGGCAAGTGCATCATAATTCACCATAATTTGTAGTACTTACTGATTTCTGTGGTGTAAAATTCGCACTATAGTGGATTTCAAGCTACCAGTATATAGCCACTAAGGCCCTAATATGGAAAAAAATGCACAGAATTGCCAAGCTAGCACCAACACATTACTGGGTAGCTACTAAAGTACTTACATGGTAATATTGCATGCAACCTATGACACACAGTTACAAAAAAATCTGTTATGGGGCTTGTGCTGGATAGCTTTAGTGTCAACTTGACACACTTGGGTTCAGGGAGCCTCAATTGGGGAATTGCTTTTATTGGACTGGCCTGTGGCCATGTCTGAGGGGCATCTTCTTGATGAGTGATGTGGGAGGGCCCAGCCCACTGTGGGTGGTGTCGCCCCTGGGCATGTGGGCCTGTGTTGCATAAGAAAGCAGGCTGAGCAGGGGCCAGGGGAGTAAGCCAGTTAGCAGTGTTCCTCCATGGCCTGTGTTCCAGCTCCTGCTTCCAGGTTCCTGCCCTGAGTTCCTACCTTGGGCTCCCTGATGAACTCTGACCTGGGAGATGTAAGCTGAATAAACCCTTTCCTCCCCAAGTTGGTAATGGTCAGAGGGTTTGGCATAGCAATGAAGAAACAAACTAGGACAGGGCTGAAGAGATGCCTCAGCGGTTAAGAGCACTGAATGCTCTTGCAGAGGACCCGGGTTCAATTCCCAGCACCCATATGGTGGCTAACAACCATCCATAACTCCAGTTCCAGGGGAATCCGACGCCTTCTTCTGACCTCTGCGGGCATTGCATGACACGAGTGCACTTACACACATGTAGGCAATACACTCATACACATAAAATAAGAAAAATAAATAAAATATTTTTAAAAAAATCTGTTATATATAGCATAATTTTACCAAAGAAGTGACAACACATTAAGAGACTAACAGCTTTAGACAAGATTGGAAGGGTATTTAAAGTTCTTTTCTTAAAAGACTCCAGGTCCAGAAGGTTTTAGAGCTGAGTTCTAAAAGCTCTTAAATGAACAGATCAGTTCCATATTATTGAAGCCATTCAAGACCACAGAGAGAGATAAAAAGACCTCAAATGTATATAGTGAATCTAGTACAATAGTATAATACCAGAAGCTTTAAAAAAGCGCATTGAGAAGTAGTAAGATTAAAGGTTGATTTCACTACTGAATATATAAAGAAAATTTCTACATAAAAATTTTAAATGAATTTCAGGCCAGGTATGATAGTGCACAACCTCAAGCCCATCACTCGGGAGGCAGAGGACAGCCAGCCAGGACTACACAGTGAGACCTTGTCTCAAATTTTAAAAAACTAATTCCAGGGCTAGAGAGATGGTTCAGATTAGAGCACAGGTTGCTCTGTAGAGGACCTAGGTTCGGTTTCCAGGACCTACATGGCAGTCAATAGCCATCTGTAACTCCAATTTCAGGGATTCTGATGCCCTCTTCTGGGCTTTGTGGCCATTGCAGGACACAGATGCACTTGCATACATGCAGGCAAAGCACTGAGAGACATAAAATAAGATGATGAATCCCAGAGGGCTTGAGAGATGGCTCAGCAGTTAAAAGCACTAGCTTCTCTTACAGAGGACCCAGGTTTGATTCCCAGCACCCACATGGCTAACAATATATATAACTCCAGTTCCAGGGGAATCTGACGCCCTCTTCTGACCTCCATGAACAATGCACGACATGGGTGCACTTACATGCATGCAGGCAATGCAATCATACACATAAAATAAAATAAAAAATAAAATATTTTTAAAAAGATGAATTCCAACAGGGCAACAAAGGAATAAAATAACATAGCCATATTCCCAAAATAAAAGAATGATTCAGCATTAAAAAATATTTTAACCACCGTTATATTAATGCATCCTAAAATATTTTTAATACATTATTTATTATTTTTATTTTATGTGTATGCATGTATTGTCTGCATGTAGGTAAGTGCACCTGTGTCGTGCAATGCCCCCGGAGGACAGAAGAGGCTGTCGGGTTCCCCCAGAACTGGAGTTACGGAAAGTTGTTAGCTGCCATGTGGGTGCTGGGATTCGAACCTAGATCTTCTGCAAGAACAGTCAATGTTCTTAACCGCTGAGCTACCTCTCCAGCCCTCTCTAAAATTTAGATTTTTAAACAAAATTCATTAGTCAATCCAAATGAAAACTCTAATTGAAAAAAAAAAACAGTTTTTGAAGATGTCAAAAGCAAATAGCAAACCACACTAAATAGTGGTATGGTATGCCCTTTCCAATAAGATCATGAACAAAGCAAGGATGTCTGACACCGCCACTGTTCTTAATGCTTTGGTTGAGGCAAAATAAAATGAAGTAATTGGTGTATTTTGGCAAAGGAGATACAAGTACCTCCCAAGAGACTTGTTTACCACGTATCTAAAATTATCAATATAAAATAATTTCACACAAAAATACATAAAATCAAAACCTTTTTCTAATATGTTTTTTAAAAGTGGAAAAAAGAAAGTAACTCATTCCCAAGAGGAATGTAGGTCAGTTGATATAATGCTTGCCTAGCATGCAAAAGGTCCTGGATTTGGTCCCTACTATCATATAAATAGGGTGTAATGGCACACATATGTAATCTCAGCACTTGGGAGGTAGAGGCAGAGGTTTGAGGTCATCGTCAGCAATATAGTAAGAGCAAAGTCAGTCTGAACTACATAATGGCCTTATCTGGAAGGAAGAAGTATATGTGTGTCTATGTTTTTTTGGTTTGTTTTGCTTTTTAGACAGGGTCTCCCTCTAGCCCCAGCTGGCCTGGAACTCACAGAGATCCACCTACCTCTGCTTCCTGAGTGCTGGGATTAAAGGCATGCACCACCATGTCCAACTGAAAATTAGTTTATGAAGAGAGAGAGAGACTTTCCACATAACCCCAAACTCAGAAGTCATACCAAAAATAAAGGGAAAAGACAGGAAAAATGACAACCCACCACAAATAATAGGTTATCATCATTAATATATATGGCCCTCTTGTCACCTAATTCATGACCTCTCCTTGAGAAATTTCATTGATTTTAATGGTTTCTACATATATGGTCTATGTGGTGATCACATGAGCATAGATTGTGCCCCTTTAATTTTATGGTACACAGCTATAAGCAAAGCACCACAGTCCTCAAACCTCCATCCCCACCTCCATCCTTCTCACTTGCAGCAAAATTGTAACTATTTCACTCCTAATTCATAGAGAAAATAGAAATTTCACAGCAAAACAATAAACATCCATCTTTAACCATGTTTCTTTCCTCTTCTCTTTTAGAGAAGGAAAAGTTGTATATCTCTTCCTCTAGAAAGTTCATTCCTCTTCCTGTGCTCTGGATCTCATTCTCTCCTTTCTTGGGCTCCTATATTATAGTCATTGTTCCTCTCCCTCACTTCATTTAATCTGTCTCTTCCAAGTGATTCATTTTCATTGGCATTTAGTTTTTTTCATATTATTACAAAAAAGAATACTCAGTTACTTCTAGAAGTGCTGTCTTCCCTCAGCTTCCATGACACTAACTCTTAGTTTTTTCTAATAGTCTCTTTTGCCTGCATTTAATTTTACTTTTTCTATTTTTATTTTATGTGTACAAGTGTATTACCTGCATGTTTGTAAGTGCACCCATGCTGTGCAATACCCACAGAGATCAGAAGAGGGCGTCAGATTCCCTGGAATGGGAGTTACAGATGGTGGTTTTTAGTCACCATATGGGTCCTGTGCAAGAGGAGCCAGTGCTCTCAATCACTGAGCCAGAAATTTCTCTAGCCCCCATTTGCCTATATTTTAAGTGCCAGTATTCTGAGAGCTCTAGCATTCCTGCAGACTCAGTCTTGAGTGATTTCAGGGTTCAGATTTTTGTCTTGCTTTGGTTTGGTTTGGGTTTTTTTGTTTGTTTGTTTTTCCCCTTTATTTTTCTTGCATTAAAGATTGACATAAGGTCTTGCAAATGCTAGGCAAGCACTCTACACATGAGCTACAGAGCTACATCCTCAACCCTCTTTTACTATATTTTGAGATGATGCTATACAAAATTTCCTAGACTGACCTTGAACACTCAGGTTTTCTGCATCAGCCACCTGAGTAGTTGGGATTACAAGTGTATATCACCATGCCCAGTCTGATCTCCTCTATTTCTAAGGTGTCTACTGTCAATATATGCCAGTGCTTATTTAATTTTTTAATCTTTAAGAGATTTATTGAGATATAATTTACATGACATATAATTAGTCCATTTTAAGTAGCTATTCCAGTGGCTTTGGGTAAGTTTACAGAGTTATGTAATGATCAGCACAATCCAATTTTTTAATTTATGTGTATGTGTGTCTATGTCCGCATGTATACATGTGTACATGCATGCAGATACCCAGGGAAACAAAAAGAGTGCATTGGATCCACTGGCCCTGGAGTTACAGGCAGTTGTGAGCTACCCTATATAGGTGCTGGGAATCAAACTCTGTGTATTAGTTACTTTTCTGTTGCTATGATAGAAACACTGACCCAAGCAACTTATAGAAGGAAGAGTTTATTTAAGCTTACAGTTCCAGGGGAATTACAGTCCATCTTGGTGGGAAGCATGGGTTGCAGAGGTGGCTGGAGGAGGAGCAGGAAGCTAAGTTCTCACATCTTCAAGCAAGCACAGGAAACAAGAGAGCAACTGGAGATCCGGCAAGGATTAAGAACTCTCTAAGTCCTCCCCCAGTGCCATGCATTCTCCAGGATAGCCACACCTTCTAAGACCTCCCAAAACAGTGCCACCAACTGGGGACAAAATGTCCAGATACTTGGAGCCTATGGGGGACATTTTCATTCAAACCACCACACTGTGGTTCACTGCAACATCAGCAAGTGCACTTAATGACCGAGCCATCCTTCCAGCACAACACAATCTAATTTTAGAACAATCCCATCATCTTAAAAAAAATCCCTTTTGTGACCAAATCCCTTTTGGACACATATTTAACTTGTTTTACTACACAGTTTTGTTTATCTAAAACCAGGTACCACAAACTTTGGTTCTAAAATTGAACTCAACTCCTTCTCACATACTTTACATTAAATCTAAATCTTCTCAAATGTTTCATAAATTAATGAATCATTATATGACTAACTCCTCAAAAATGCTGGCCATTTGGGGCTGGAGAGATGGCTAAGAGAATAAGAGCACTGTCTGCTCTTGCAGAGGACTCTGGTTCAGTTCCCAGCACCCACAAGGCAGCTAACAACCATCCATAACTCCAGTTCCAGGGGATACAATACCCTCTACCAGCATGTGTATTGCACACATGGTTGCACTTATATACATGCCACCAAAACACTCATACACACACAAAAATATATTGGACATTGTTCTTCTCCTTTCCCGGTCCAGCAATTTAGCACATCTGATATACTTCACTTCCAAATTGTAACTCAAACATATTACTTTTTTCCTTTCTAATTATTACCTCACTAAATATATCTACCAAAATATCTTTGCATACTGAGGGTACCACGTGCCAAGCACTGTGATATAACATTCCCTAACTCCAGTCTTCCCTTTTTTTTTCCAAAACTCCCAGTAGTGGGGATTCAACTCAGGGCCTAATGAATGCTAGCCAAACATGATCATAAGGAAAGAGAGTATTCCAGGTGTGCAGGATAGCTTTAGTGTCAACTTGACACACCTGGGTTGAGGGAGCCTCAATTGGGGGATTCCTTCTATTGGACTGGCCTGTGGCCATGTCTGAGGGGCATCTTCTTGACGAGAGATGTGGGAGGGCCCTGCCAACTGTGGGTGGTGCCACCCCTGGGCAGGTGGGCCTGTGTTGCATAAGAAAACAGGCTGAGCAGGGGCCAGGGGAGCAAGCCAATAAGCAGCGTTCCTCCATGGCCTGTGTTCAGGCTCCTGCCTCCAGGTTCCTGCCCTGAGTTCCTGCCTTGGGCTCCCTGATGAACTGCGACCTGGGAGATGTAAGCACTTTTCCTCCTCAAGTTGGTAGTGGTCAGAGTATTTAGTCACAGCAATGAAGAATAAACTAGGACAGTAATTGGTACCAGAAGTGGGGTATTGCTGTGACAGAACTGACCTTGGTGTTTTGGGGAGGACTGTGGAAGTGTTTGGAACTTTGGGCTGGAAAAGCCATTGTGTGCTCAGAGTTTGTTGCTGTGGAGCTTGGAACAGTTACGCTGAAAGAGTTGTAGACAATGGAGGCCTGGCTTGTGAAGCTTCAAAGGGAAGTGGAGACTATCAGGGCTGTTCGTGTGAGATTTTGGTTTGAGAATCTGTGGGTTCTGGTTGGCGGGGGCTGAAGAATCAGCTGTGATTAAGAAGAGACCAGAACCTGAAGCAAAACCTTTGCTTTACTGGGACAACTGATGCTGGCTAGCTGAGGCTGAAACATCAGCTGTTAATTAACAAGAGACCAGCATCACTGTGGTGAAGTCTTCTGGGGGGTATTTCCTCAGGAGCAGCATGCAGAGGGAACCCGCACCTCTATTTCAAGCTGGAAGCAGGACTTGGTAATGTGTAAGAGTCTCCTGCATGGTTCTGGTGTTGAAATCATGAAGGGGTCACAGAGAGCAGCTGAGGCTTGGCATATAGAGGCCAGGAAAGGCCATAGGCAAAAGTGCACTTCAGTTACAGTTAAGACCCCAGGACTGAAGGGGTCATGGAGAGAATCTGAGGCTTTGCACCTGGAGAGGCAAGAAGAAGCCATTGATGAAGGTGTAGCCTCAGTTTCAGTGAAGACCCCAGCTTTTTGGAGATGCAAGGACCTTGGGATTACCACCAAGGACTGCAGTAGGTGTGGAAATGAGCTGGCCTGGGTCTGAAAGAAGAGCTGTGTGTGCTGTGGATGGCAGAGTCAGAGAAGTGGAGCTGCCAGAACCCTTTGGAGGCCAGAAGATCATGAGTGAATCCCAGATGTCCAGCCTTGAGCTACTTTGCTGGACTTCGGTTTTGCTTAGGTGTGCCCTATTCTTCCTGTTGAAATAAGACAGTACTTGTTTTGGATTTTACAGAAGCCCATAGTTAAGATACTTTTAAAAGAGACTATGAACTTTAAAGTGTTTGGATTTTTTAAGGACTGTGGGGCTTTTAAGGTTGTATTGTCTTATGTTGTGATATTAGCATCATATCTTGGGGACAGAAATTGGAGAGTTATGGTTTAATAGTGATTTTTGTGTGTCAAGTTGACAAGGGGTCAATTGTGCCAGATAGTTTTAGTGTCAACTTGACACACCTGGGTTGAGGGAGCCTCAATTGGGTAATTGCCTCTATTGGACTGGCCTGTGGCCATGTCTGAGGGGCATCTTCTTGATGAGTGATGTGGGAGGGCCCAGCCCACTGTGGGTGGTGCC
>NW_008355642.1:4137089-4151126 GCF_000622305.1 Nannospalax galili
GAAGATGTAAGCTGAATAAACCCTTTCCTCCCCAAGTTGGTAGTGGTCAGAGTATTTTGTCACAGCAATGAAGAACAAACTAGGACACCAGGCTTCTGGGAACTTGCTAATATGAACTTACATCAATGGTGATTAGCATGCATAAGATCCATGCAAACTCAATAAGACAAAACCCAGGACAGAACTGGGGAAATGGGAAGGAGGCCCCGACCTTAGGCAAGGAACTATTGGCAGCTGATCATTGCTGGATGAGGGAGAGCTGATCCTCTTTAAGGGAGTGACCCTAGACAGGCTGAACAGGCTCCAGTGGATGAACTCACACAGAGGGACATATAAGTACACAAACTTGACTCACTAGGCCTTAACATATATGACAGAATGCATGAAATCCAGCCGGTGGGTTATGGGAGGTGCAGAGAAGGGAGGGAGTCTAAATATGATTAAGATTTATCATATGAAATGCACAAAAATTCAATAAAATATACATTAAAAGGGAGGACTGGAGAGATGGCTCAGCAGTTAAGAGCACTGGTAAGAGAGCCCAGGTTTGGTTCCCAGCACTTACATGGTGGCTAACAACTGTCTTTAACTCCAGTTCCAGGCCCTCTTCTGACCTCCTCAGCCATTATACAACAGAGGTGCACTTATATACATGCAGGAAAAACATTCATACATATAAAATTAAAAAATATTTTTTAAAAAACAATTTCATTGTTTACACACACACACACACACACACACACACACACACACAGATCAAATTTGGTTCCCAGTGCCTACATGGTGGCTAACAATAGTCTTTAACTCCAGTTCCAGGCCCTCTTCTGACCTCCTCTGTCATTATACAACAGAGGTGCACTTACATACATTCAGGCAAAACATTCATACATATAAAATAAAAAACAATTAAATTTTTTCAGTCTTTTTTTGGTGTTTTTGAGACAGGGTCTCCCTGTAGCTCCAGCTGTCCTAGAACTCACTATGTAGACCAGGCTGGCCTTGAACTTACAGAGATCCGCCTGCCTCTGCCTCCCAAGTGCTGGGATTAAAAGCATGTGCCACCACTCCCGGCAAAACAATTAAAATATTTAAAAAAAAATAATTTCATTGTTCACAGACAGACAGACAGACAGACACACACACACACACACACACACACACACACACACACACAGACACTTTGTGATCAGGTCCCTCCATGCCTCTCTAGTCTCCTCTTTTCTTACTCTCTCTTTAGACAAGACACACACGGATCAGGTCCCTCCATGCCCCTCTAGTCTCATCTTTTATTACTCTCTCCTTAGACAAGCCACTTACATAAGCTGAAATTTCTTATCAGAAAAATAGAGATAATAAAAGTGCCTATCTCAGGGGTAGTTAAGAGGATCCAAATGAGATAAGATATGCAAAACACTTAGAAAGTTACCTGGTGCATATTAAATATTATTAAATGTTAGCGGTTGGTGATGGTGAAAACAATGTTAGCCTTTTCCAATTCCCCTCTTCCATGAGCTTCTATTTTTACTGCTTTCTGTTGCTTCATATTATAAGTTCTGCTAATTAGACTATAAAGTCCTTGAAGAGAAGCATCATCACTTACACATCTGCTATATCCCTAATAGTACATAGTACAACACTTAAGACAGTGGAGCTTAATGAATGCTTTTTGATAAAAGTCCATGGAGGAAAAAAATGTGATGGAAGTTTCGCTGACTTATTGGAAAGGTAGTTTCTTTTTTTATGTACAAAGCATGATATTGTGTCTCACATCTGTAATCCCAACTCTTGGGAGGCTGAGGCAGAAAGATCACTATTAATCTAAGACTAACCTGAGCTACACAGTGAGCTCCAGGTTAGTCTTGCCTAGATAGTGAAACTGTGTCTTATTGTTGTTGCTGCTGCTTTATTTTGAGACAGGGTCTTCCTGTAGTCCCATTGGTCTGGAATTCCCTATGTAGACCAGGTTGGGCTTGAAATCAGAGAGATCTACCTGCCTCTGCCTCCCAAATCCTGGACCTGAAGGTGTGTGCCTGGCTGTGACTGTATCTTAAAAAAAAAAAGAAAGACCATAAATAGTAAACACTAAACCCTGCGCATCCCATTTGCTTTCACCTTCTAGCTTCATGTATCACTGGCTTAGCATGAAACTTGTAAATACTCACTGTAAGTCAGTGGGCTCTTTTCACATGGTTTGCTGCCAATATTCTGTTTTTGACAGAAATGGAGTGTGAAACCGTGAAAGTAATTAATTTTATACTCTGGCATACAGACAATATGCAATTTGCCTACTCATCTGTGATATCAGATTTTTTCTTTTTAAATATCAGTGTCTTCTGAGCTACCAAAATTATCTAAATTCCACTCCATTAGAAAGCCAGTAGAATACTTCTGAAATGGTTTAGAATTCTTGGCTGATGACCAGTGGCAATCAGAAACCCAGAATAGTCCCCAGAGAGCTTAAAGATTCAGAGCTCTTCAGATGCTAGAACACCCCACAAACTTGGCAATAATTTCCCAGTATGTGTCATAGAGGGTAAATAAGCGTCTTGTGTCTGTTTACCCTTCCTTTACACATACCTTCTCTCCATCCAGTACTGTTATCCTTCCCTATCTAGTCATACCATCTCCTGTCCTAGGCTTGCTCCTGCACCTGAGATTTTTACTACTAAGACACAGGTGGGCAGTCAGATGCCCACTGTCCCATGCCAATGCATGATTCCTTGTACACAGTTCGGAGCAGAGGAGCTAAGGGGAGAACTATGTGGTTCTACACGACATGGACTACAATTGGTACAGTGTAATATTTGAGTTAAAGTTTTATAGGTTTAAAACTATTTCAAAGTCATTTTGTGCCTTTGGTGTTACTGAGGAGAAGGTGAAACATGCTTGGTAAATGGGAAAAGACAGGGGAGAAGTCATCTCTGCACAAAATAGATAATATTTTCAGTCAGAAGAAATAAAACACCAAGTCCTGCAGTGTTTCAGTTTTCCCTTATATGGAAACAACAACCAAGGAATTGAAAGAACTCTTTGAGGGGAAAGAAAATCCAGAGGTCAAAGCAGTCCTCATGACTCAATTTAAATACAAAGATATCACTGGCCATATTGCCTTCTTTCTTTGTGTATCCTCTTTACACAAGCCCCTTATTCCTTCACAAATATAAATGAACACCTAGGCAGTTATCTATAAAACAGCCAGATGTATAGCATGTACAAATGCACTGAGATACATGCTCTAGAGAGGTGATTACCACAGGGAAAGACTGTCCAAATACTAGTTGACTGACACATAGTGCACTTCCCACGTGGATGCACGCTCACACCACACAGAAAGCCTGGTCACACCCAGATCATGAGCACAATAACAAGGGATTTATAAAACATTGCACATAGAACCATTTATTGAAGAATCTTGTTGGCTTTGGCTTTGTCCTTCACTTTTAATACAGCATAGTGGTTGACAGCAAAGATTTTAGAATCAAACTTGGTGTAAACGCTGACTCTGCTGCACAGACTCTGTGTGATTTTATATAAATGTATTACTCACTTTGTGTCTCAGCTTCTCCACCTGTAAAATGATAAGTGAGAATACTACATACCTCATCGTTTGTTGTCCAAATTAAACGAGCTAATGCACTTAGAGCTTTTAGGAGTTATGTGGTTCCTAGAATAGTCTAAGATAGGATAAAGTGGGGCTCTGATTTAGGTGACTTGAGTGATAGTGGGAATGGGCTGAGATGTACTATTCACTTTCTCTCCAGAGGAAGTGAACAGCTAACTTTTTGAGTGTACGTGCACTTCCCAATAATCATTTCACCAAAGAATGAGGGTCTGTCATTAATACTAATAGTCCAATCATTTTTGCTGAGGAAATCTAATTAAACACAATCATTATGGTATCATATTTATTTTGTAGTCTGTTTTCAATGTGGTAATGAGTACACTTCAGACAACACCTCTCTGCTGTCAAATCATTTGAAACTGTTAAGAAAACCTGTGTCTCAAAGACACTCCTTTTACCCTGAGCCATGGTCATGCCCAGCATTTAAAAGGAGGACACTGCCAGGCAGTGTCAGCAAGGAAGCCCAGGTCCCACAGTAAACTGTCTCTAGGATGGAATAGTACTGATACCCAGAGCTAACTACATTATTTTCACTACCCTGGTGGTTCCAAAATAATCTGAACCCTAAGAGCTTGATCGCGAGCAGGACTGCTTCCTCCTGCCAACTATAGCAGTTCTCCCTCTCCTTCCTACCCAAGAAGAAGGGCTGTTTGGATATTGGGATTTCCTTTGAGCTGTCACAAAAGACCAAAGGCAAGACTATGTGCATAAGAGGCTTGCTATACGTTCAGGAATGCCAAGCACCCAAACCTATTCTAGAGCTACAGCTATTTAGGGGAGGGAAAAAGTGGGCATTCCAGAGATATCTCCTTACAGGAATCCATGGCAAGTGAACAACAGGCTGTCTCTGTTGCACAGTGCAGTGCAGACAACAGGAGCTTAGGAGCCAGAGATATAGAACTAAGTCCCAGCCTCTTGAATATGTGACCTTGAGCACGGCATCTAATTTCTCTGACCCTTGGGTTCATTGCTTACAAAATGGGAATATCACTAACTGTGTCATGAGGCTATGACAAATACTAAGATTGGAAACAAGAATGCCTCTAACAGAGTGCCCAAAATAAATTATTCAAATATGATTCTCTCTCCTCCCAATTTGTGCTACTCATAATAAGCAGCTGGTCTTCTCTTGAAAGACATAGATAAAGGCTGTCTCAACAGCTGTGTATACATGGTGGTTGGGGTAATGGTCGTTTTAGCTTTAGGCTGAAGTGTTACTTTTTTCTATTATTTTGCTTGTTTTGCTTTTGGTTGATAGTAGGAGAAACTGGAGGTAAGAAAAGAGCTGGGAGCATTCAAGGACACAAAGTAGGGTGCATAGGTCTTTAGCTGAATTACTAGAATTCTGTTAACTTTTCAGGAACAAACTGAAAATGGAGAATTTGGACAGAGTGCAAAAGAGTGCAGCAACCAGGAAGGGCCAAAATTGGGCAAATGTTCTGGTCATTTAGTAGAATCTGGAATTTGGATACTGAATAATGGGAAACAGAGGAGGAAGGCAGCAAAGGGGAAATGAGGCTACAATATTAGTTTTGTCACACCAAAGGAGTGTATAAAAAACAGAATGAGAATATAGGCTTCTGTGTATTGTTTTGGCTAAGAAGACGTGGCTGCACCTGAAAGCTTACCTGTGCTACAGACACAGGACAGAATGGGAAAAAGCAATATTAACCTGAACTCATTTTATCCTTAAAACCTATGTGTCTATGCCCTCCAAATAGCCCCACTGCAATATTTAATGTCCTCAAATATTATTTTACTCCAACATACCAAGAATTGCCACAAAATATTTTTGAAAAAGGATTGGGTGCATTAGGTGTCTGAAAAATTATGAAGTGTTCTCTTTTATAGTATAGAAATAGGTTATGCCCACACTTCATATTGCACAATAGATTTAGATTCTCCATCTATATTAAATGTCAATTGCTGTATACTTAATAAGATTGAATGTAATACTCTGAACTAGCCATTGCTGAATAGGCTGACTAGGTGAGTATGCACTTACTTTCCATTGTTCATGAAAAGCTTTTTCTTCACCTATAATTCCACAGTGGTTTGAAAATGGGTATTTTATTCTCACAAGGCACTGGTAGCCTAAATCCTCAGGAGTGATCAAGTGTGCTTTTCTTACTCTTCCATCTCTTGTAAAAATGCTCACCGAACATTTTGGTAACAAATACTAAAAAAGGCCCAAAGAATCCTGTCTTTAAAATCATTAGAGATGAAAGGATGTGTTCTTCTCTAAAATTTTTCTTTTGCCTTTACTTAGAGGCAATAATGCAAAGGAATTTGGGAAGAATAATAGGCAAGTTTACTTAAGTATCAATGTAAAGAATCCCTTAGTCTTGTGGAAGGACAGTGAACTTTACTAAATAAAATTTGTTTAACTTAAAAACTGAAAGTTAAGCTGGGTGTGGTGGAATATACCTTTAATCTCAGTACTTGGGAGGCAGAGGCAGGCGGGGATCTCCAGTCTGATCTATATAGCCAGTTCCAGGCCAGCTGGGGCTGCAGGAAGATCTGGTCTCAAAAATCCAAAAACCCAAAAGTAGCAGCCTATTGAGCATAAAACATTTTTAGTTTGTCATCTTCACAGAAGTTACCAGCAGGTTATTAAAAGGGTCATGTGGCTGAGATACCCAGTATTAGGTGTTTCAATTTCATTACCATTCCCCCGGTAACCAAGAGAATCTCTGGTTCATATACACTGAGGTTGAAAATGATTATAAGCATTTGGGAATGGCTTATGTTCTCCATCTCAGAGATAGTGATAAATATCTCTGCAAGTCATGAGGTCAAGGATAGCAATTGCTGGCAATAGGTGTGCCCAGAAGCACTACTACTAGAATGATTACTACCATGGAGCCATTCCCTTCTCCTTGTATTGTACCTTCATCTCTTTCTCTTACTTCCACCATCACTTATGACACTTTGACTACATACCACCCACAGTAACAGATGCTTTCCTTTCAAGACATTAGTGTAAATTTTGTAAATGATGAAACTGAGGCTTAGAGAAGCTATGGGTTCTAAGATTACACTGCTAGCATGATTCCAGTCTGTTCAATTCCAAAGCCACCACAGCATACTGCAAACCAGAACCTACATACCATTTCTAGAAGGAAGTTGTAATAAAAGACTTTGGAGCTGGGCATGAGAGTCCTAGATGGGAGAGGTGGCTAGATGCCAAGTCAGGAAGAAAAGTGGAGTATGTGTGGTTGAAGGCAGTAAATCTAATGATTCCTATTGTTACCTACTCAGTAAAAGAACAACAAATAACTAGAGCATTATATATGTGTGTGTGTGAGTCCAATTGCTCTGCATTTCAAGAAGATAACTACCAGCCCCATTTCTCTCTTCATCACCATGATCAACCTTTCCACAGCTTGCATTTCCTTACACTTTACTTTCTCCTTGACCTCTTTAAATCTGTCTTCCATCCTCCTCTTTGTACAAGCCCTTCTCCCTCAAATGCCATTCGTAATATCTTCTTTGAGATCTCTACACCAATAGACTCTATCCAATCTTCGGCATCCCAAAGGTCTATTTTCCTTTGATATTTTGAATCTCTGTTCCTGATAGTTTCCTTCCCCTCCTTTGACTAATCTCTCCTTTTCCCCCCATTCTCCTCCAGAGTTCAAATCCTCAACTCATACTAATTTCTCACTACAAGTCACTCTCAAAATGGGTCCAGAATGTACCAGTGATAAACAAGAAACATTGAAGTAGACTTTGTCTTGCAAAAGGGTATGTGATAGAGAGCTGGAGAGCTGGATCAGCAGTTAAGAGCAGTGGCTGCTCTTGCAGAGAACCTGGGCTCAATTCCCAGCACTCACATGGTGGCTAACACCCATCCATAACTCCAGCTCCAGGGGAGCTGACACTTCTTGTGGCCTCCACGGACATTGCATGCATATGATACAGTCACCTACATGCAGGTAAAACACTCATACGCATAGAATAAAATAAGTAAATTAATTAAATTTTTTAAAAAGGAAGTACAATAGAGTGGTTAGGAGCACAGGCTTTGGAGCTAACTTATTCAGATTCAGATCACTGTTACCTACTAGCTGCAAGACCTAGACAAATCACTTAAGTCTTTCTTTATCTCCATTTCTTTGTAAAGCAGGAAAAAAAAAATAGCGCTTATATCTTGGAGTTTTGTCAGAATTAAATGAGTTAAAACATATAAAATGCTCACCTGGAATAGAACAAATCCTCAGTAATGGTTATTACTGCAGTCTTCACAATGGTAATGTGTAGGTCTTTGATTCTTTCCACAAATGAATAATTTAGTTCTCATACTGAATTTTTTAAGTGTATGCCACACCTTAGTAATCTCACTGAAAACTCAAGTCTGCTTTTTTTTTTTGGAAGGTCATTTTGTTTTTGCATTCTGAGTGGCAAATAACGAAGAGATTTATCATAGGTCCTCTTCTCCTTCTGCACATTCACTGTGGCTTCAAGTGCTACTTATATGCTGACGACTTCCAAATTTACCCCCTTTCCACACATCTTTCTTGTCCTTCTGATCTAACCAGCCAGCTTTGTACCAGACATTTCCTACCCAACTCTCTAATCCAACACAACCAAACTAAACATCTAAAAAGAACTTCTTTATTTCCTCACCTAGTTAAAGGCAGCAGATGCCTTCAGTAACCTAAGGAAGAAATAAATCTGTGGATTACCCTAGTATTTTCTCACACACAGACACCCTTGGCATCACCAAGTAATATTAATTTGATGTCCCTAATCTTACTGTCACTGCCTCAGGAAGGGCCTTCATCTTTCCCTATAGCAGTAAAAGTCTAACTAGTCTTTTTGTCTTCACTTTTGACACTTAACCCCTGATGAATTTTCACCATCCCACAGCCTTGAATGTTTTTCCTAAATACAGATTTGATCCAGCTACTTGTCTGCTTAAAATCCTTCCATGGTTCCCCAGATTCCTCAAGATAAAGTATAGATGTTTACATATGGTGTACAAGGACCACCACTTTCTGGGCCCTAATGATTTCTGTAGATTTGTCTCTTATAATGATTCTCAAATCCTACATTGGGTAGAATCAAATTTCTGGTGGTTCCCTGACTATATCTCTATGCTGATCATCTCTCTATAGTTTTGCATGTGGCCCCTTCAATTTTTTATCTTTTTGATAGCAAAATTTATTCAATGTCAAGGTAACTCCCTTTTCATTTCCATTCTGCAGCCTTTCGTAAATCCCTCAGGCCCACCTGGGTGTTTCTTCCTCTGTGCCAGCTTGTCATCCTGAGTTTATCTTCATTACAGCAACAATCTTTTCACATTCTATTTGCTGACAGGTTCCCGGCCAATCTGCATGTTCCTTGGAGGCAGGAACCATCTTCTGTTTATTGCTATACACTCAGAGCTTAGGGCACCATTTTTCCCATACAAACTGACATTTTCACCTTTATTAATATCTCTGTGGTCTGCCTCTCCAGAGGGTTATTTTTCTTCCTTCAGCATTTGGCTAAAACACATTTTCTCATTAAAATTCCCCTGACTGGACTCACTTCACTGTAATTACTCATTCATTTTTGTCACATCCTCAATGTTTGTAGAGGGCTCTTCCAACAAACATGTTTGTGTTCAGATGCTTTAGAGCCTGTTCTTATTTCTAGCTCAACTAATACATTTAAGGATCATCTGCTGAAATCATGATAGTGGTGTCTTTAAAAATTAATTTCCTTTTACGTCATGTTAATTAGCAGAGGTGATAAACATTACCATTGAAATCTACCCAATGACTTTGTAGACATACACAAGCACCAAGGATCCAAGTGCAACCGATTATGATGAGTAATAATCAGATACATGCAGATTAGAGATGCATGCGCCAACATCTCAGTGTTAGTAGCAAAACAATGAGTCTTTCTGCAAGGAACAATATATTCTAAAATGAAATGGAGATCTTTTTTAAAGGTTAAAAATTCATTCAATTTTATGTCTTGCAAGGCTTATACTGAGTTCAATATTGTATAACTGTATTAATTCAACTGTGAACCTTGATATTTACAGGCACTTGTGAAAGAGGTGTACTCTTGCTCTGGAGTTTGTTACTGAATGTGCTAAAGCTGTAATGAAATTCTTCTTCTAATCATGTAGTTATTACATTTTTAAAATTAACTTCATGTTAAATAGTAGAGGTGATAAACATTACCAGTGAAATCTACCTGATGACTGTATATCCATATACTCAGGTACTAAGGATCCGAGTGTAACCGACTGTGACTAGTAATAATCAGATACATAGAGATTAAAGACACATGTGCAAACATGTAAGTGTTAGTAGCATTAAAAATGTAGGAAACAGCATATCTTAAAATGAAATGGAGATCTTCTTTAAAGGGTAAAAACTCATTCAATTTTATGTCTTACAGGGTTTATACTGAGTTCAATATTGTATGACTGTATTAATTCAACTGTGAACATAAAATTTACAGCCACCTTTGAAAGAGATGTATCCTTGCTCTGGAATGTGTTACTGAATATGTTAAAGCTGTAATGAAATGCTTCTTCTAATCATGTGGTTATTAAATTTTAAAAAAATTTAAAAAATAAACTTAAAAAAAAATTAATTTCCTAGCTGAGCATGGTGGTGCACACCTTTAAGTCCCGGCACTCAGGAGGCAGAGGCAGGCAGATCTCTGTGAGTTCAAGGCCATCCTGGTCTACATAGTGAGTTCCAGGTCAGCTGGGGCTATAGGGAGACCCTGACTCAGAAAAGACCAAAGAAAAAAAATTAGTTTCCTTAAAAATTCCTGGTTTTGCTGGGCATGGTGGCACATGCCTTTAATCCTAGAACTCAGGAGGCAGAGGCAGGCAGATCTCTGTGAGATGGAAGCCAGCCTGGTCTACATAGCAAGTTCAAGGTCAGTCAAGACTAAATAGTGAGATCCTGTCTCAAAATAAAATTAATAAATAATCTACTTTTTACAGTCAGAGACGCAGTTAGACATCTATTAGACTCCAAGATTCTAGACCTTCCTAAACTAAATACCCTTCTAGTGAGAAACAGAAATAAAAACAGAGAACATAAAGCCTCCTAGAGTTTGAAGGCCAAAGAGAAAGACTTCCAAAATTAATTGGGATGAAGAGTATGTAGGAAGAGAGAAAGCTTAAATTCCCCAAACCAAGGGAAGCCCCCCCTCTCTCTTTCAATTCATTTCCTTTTTTTCTTCCTTGTCCCAATGTTGAAAAGCAGCACTACCCAGTTCCATGAAAAGCTTGAGAAGCACTAGATGATAACAACTTGCCCACAGAGCTCCAGGACTGAGTATCCCATTGTATTGTAGCAGCTTTGGAGAGAAGTAAAAGAAAGGGGCACACAAAATATTCAGAAAAATAGTTTGTTGTTTGTTTAATTTTATGTGCTCAGGGCTCTAATTGCTAAGAACAAAAATAAATAAAATTAGAAGGGCTATCTACAATTATTTGTACTCCCTACAATGCACACTGTGCTTTCTCTAGCTAGACTCTAAGTTCTTGGAGATCATCGACCACATGTTCCTTTTGTAGGCTCTAAATCATCCAGCAAAGTGAGTAAATGGTATCTGTTTAAGAAATATTGTTGATGCGCTAATTACTAAGTATTTAGCTATTTTTCCTCCCTGGCAAATTTTCAGGAATGTCTATTATTCACAAAACCAAATCAGAGTCTTGGAAGCCAAAAGGAAGTATCCATCTGTTGGTATACATTTTCCCTTAGCTATGCATTATACAGAGATTTCCTTTGGAAAAATAAACAAAGGATGCCTGATGAGCCAGGACAAAGAACTAAATATAGAGTTCAAGTGGCCAGAGTATCAAGGTCAAAGCATGCCCTTCCTTAACCAGATTAAAGAAGAGTTATGGGTCTGCCTCTACCTCTTTCTCATGTTCTCAATCCCCAAAGAAAATTAGGTTCAATGGCTTATTTACTGAATTCTGAAAGTGGAGCAACAACTACAATAAGATACAACTCAGCTAATAAATCTGTGGTGATCTTAATCTTTGTTTCTGTAATAAAAAGAAAACGTCAGCTTTGTTTACTTTCTGAGGAGAACAGAGAAAAGAGAGAAAAAACTAGAATGGCGAGGCAGTATTTATGGGCTCTTTATGAAAAGTCAATCTGTAATTTGAAAAAAAAAAAAAACACTCGCAGACAATAAGGAAAGGGAACAGGTTTGGCAGGAATATAGCCTCTTCCAGTTTTCTCAGAAGTGCCTTAGTTGGTATTCTCCACTATCACCCAATGTGAAATGCTTAAATTATACTGTGAATACAGTCATTCCTTATAGACAAATCTGGGTAAGATAAAATGTAAAAAAATCCAGACACCATTCAGTGTCTGGCTCTTATAATTAGCATTATCCTACGATTTACTTCATTTTATAAAGTACTTATAAGTATTTGTGAACTCTCATGTCTTTTCTTTAACTGCATTACTAATCCTAGGGCTTGTCCTGAAGCCTTTTGGACATGCAGGCTCTGTGCTGAATGAGTATAATAGGTAGTCTGGATGCACCCTATTATTAAGGGGAAGGTAAGGGCCTATTTCTAACCTTTCAGAAGGGATGATATCATACTGTACAGCATGGAGTTCCATAAACCACCCTAGAGGTGTCCTGTCTAGGAAAGACTTTTAAACTTGAACAGACTATACATAATTTATTCCCAAAATGTACTGTCATGTTCAACACTACCGTATTATCTCACTATTCATTGTTAGTTCTCAGTTAATGTTTTTATTCCATTACCTATATTTCCTGAACAGGTGTATCCACATCAGAATGGATTTTCATAGTATGTAAGACCTCAGTGTGTAAATACTATGTCTATATTATTATCATATACCTGGTATGATGCTATGCTTAAAGATGTAGTAGTAAAAACGGATGTTTTGTGTAGCCAGAGCAGACAGTAGCTTGCATAATGGGATTTATCAAGCATCCCTAAGGGTACTATTTGAATAGCTACTTTGCTGGATTACCATGGGCTTCTATATTACTTTACTGACATGTGGCAGCACCAGTACCACTTCTTAAAGGCTCAGACATGAAGGCTACCTTAAGAAAGATACTTTGCAAATGTCACCTCTTAGGTCAGGACATCGCTCTGTGGTACATAGCTCTTGTCTAAAATGTACAAGCTGTAGGTTCCAGGCCCAGCACCCAAACAAACAAACAAACAAATCACCCGTTACCCCAAAAGTCAGATGACATCCTTCCCGAGTAACACAGTGACGAATTGTTCTATGAGGTCTGCTGCTGCTACTTTAAAAAGAACAGTCAAGAATACAAAAGAATTGGTTGCCAGGATCTTCTGAGAAAGGTTGGAAGAGTGCTATGTTTAGGTGAGGCTGGCTAGGGTGATATGTTTCCCAGGGGTAGGGAGAACAGATACTACAGAGGTTCTAACTTGAAGGAACAATGGAATTAAACTGCTAATTTTGCTATTTTGAGTAGGATTTGATCTGCACTTAATAGTCTTTTCATTAGAAGAAATAAGGTAATGATTATAATCTAACCACATTTCGTTTACTATCAGCTGTTACTGCACCTTCCATCGTGCAAATTCTAAACTGACAGATCCCTATTTACAATACTCTTGTGGCTTCAACAGTGTGCATTTCTTATACTGTCATCTAACAGCATAATCAGAAGCTTTGATAGAAGAGAACAGAGAGGAATCTGATTAGTAGAAAACTATTTGGAAATATTTTTCACTTTGTTTTTCCCCTATGTAAATGGATGATATAGTAGAGGGAAAAAAAGAACAGAATAAAACAAAGTAACCATTCACAGAACTGTGACCTGTGAAACCTGGAAAGACAGTGAAGGTAACAGAGTCAGTTCAACGTTTCATTTTACAGTTAAGGACACTGAAGCAGTTCTTGACTGACTTACATCATATAACTAGTTAATAGAAAAAAAAAGTCAAGAATTCAGTTTTCCAACTCACACACCAATGCTCTTTCATTCCTTATGCTTCTTCCCAATCTCCCATCCTATTCTATAGTTTCACACGTGCATTTAACCAGTATTCCATAGACCCTACATGGAGTGCCACCCTGTTCTACAAGTGGAGTGTCCAGCAGGGAAATATGGCTAGAGTACAGTCATTATCTGTGTTCACTCTTGTTAGAAGAAACCCAAGATTTCAAGGATTTCAAACAATTGAGGGATGTGGAGTTACTTATATAAAAGATTCTTTACCTTACAACAAGATTCTCTAGTCTTTTTCTAATTTAATTATGTTTTTAATTGAATTTTTTAGATTTTTCATACAATATAATTTGATGGTATTTAGATTCCCTCCTCCCTTATCCTCACTCCCCCTTATTTCATCTCACCCAATTTAATGTACTCGTTCGTGTGTGTGTGTGTGTGTGTGTGTGTGTGTGTGTGTGTGT
>NW_008355642.1:4151140-4160250 GCF_000622305.1 Nannospalax galili
AGATAGATCTAGATAAATCGTATGTGTGTGTTAAGGTCTATAGAGTATAATCTGTATCCACAAATGTCCTTCAGTGTTGGTTCATCCACTGAAGCCTGGTTAACCTAACAAGAGTGCCATACTTGAAAGAGGCTGTTTCTCCCCCTCCCAGCAGTGATCAGTTGTCACAATTTCCTTAGGTAGTACTGGGATTTCTTATCCACTTCTCCAGTCCTTTAAATAGGAATCCTCAATTGAGACTATAATAAAAATTATTCCACTATTTAAAACAAAACAAACTTGAGCTGTTACATTTGTCTGTAATACAAGTTAGATTAAAATCAGAGTATAAGACTGTATATAGAATTAGAAACATTTGTACCCAATCAGTTCCCATGAGGAATCTTTACTTAATAAGTTTTTTTATTTATTATTTTTATTTTATGTGTATGCGTGTATTACCTGCATGTAGGTAAGTGCACCCATGTCATGCAATGCCTGCGGAGGACAGAAGAGGCTGTCAGAGCCCCTGGAACTGGAGTTATGGACAGTTGTTAGCTGCCATGTGGGTGCTGGGATTTCAATCTGCGTCTTCTGCAAGAACAGTGTTCTTAACCACTGCACTATCTCTCCAGCGCCCCCCATGAGGAGGCCTATATTTAGATTTTAGGCCTTATTATCAGTTCTTCCACAAAATCTACACAAAACTAAATGATACAGCTGGAGTTTCATATATGATTTTAAGAAAGAAGGAGAAATAACATATCTCTTCTATTATATCCAGTCAAGGAACATTTAAATCCTCTTCTAAGCTCTGTTCTAATACTCAATGTTGGTAATATTTTCAAAGTTTACATTTATACAGCAGTTTACAGTTTACCAACAATTTTATCATAGACATTATTTGTTGGTGACAAAAATAAGTAAAGGAAAACAGTAAGTGGGAATATGGTAAGTGGGGATCAGGCAGGGTGCATGATATAGCTAGGATCAGGGCCACGGGATGAAAGGAAGAGAAGTTAGGAAGGGGGAAAGAAGTCATGATCATATGGCTACCAAAAGGATGTTGCAATGAATGAACCTCACCCTACCCAATGGACTCAGAATTCCCAACTTGTCCAATAATCATTTTACCAGTGATAAAGTCCAGTTTGATGAAGGAAGAAGTACTTCCTATCTGATTGTCTTACCATCTGCTGTTTGGAAAGGAAAAGAGAGTATCCATTGGACTGGTATGCCCCCCCCCAAAGCACTGCATTTAGCTAATTTAAAAAATCTTAGGTATCTGTCACTTAAAAATTTATTATTTTTTTATTTTATGTGTATGAGTGAATTGCCTGCATGTATGTAAGTGCATCTATGCTATGCAATGCCCAGAGAGGTCAGAAAAAGGCATCGAATCCCTTGGAACTGCAGTTACAGACAGTTGTTAGTTGCCATGTGGGTGCTGGGAACTGAACCTGGATCCTCTGCAAGGGCAGCTAATGCCCTTAACTGCTGAGCCATCTCTCCAGCCCCTCTGTCACTTTTTTTTTAGAACAAGATTCCTAGATGAATGAGACCTCTTATACTACCATTCAGTACTTCACCAAAAATAGCTGAACTACACTGTGACAAAATAGAAGTTCCTCCAAAGATCACCCAATTCGGATCCAATGAAAAAATTGCAAATACTACTGTTACATACCTCAACCTGCTGGCAGATCTGTATTAGTTTGGCCATTTGATTTTCTAGTTCACTGTTGCGCTTAACCAGGTTGGTGAGGTTCATCTCCAGAGTTTGCTGCCGTCCCAGAGGGTATGAAGCCAGCGGGAAACAAGAGAGAAGGTGGGAAAAGAAACAATGAACTTGAGAACCAATATCATGTAGAAATCGATATAGTTAGTAGACAAATCTCTCCTTCTTTGGGGGGGGAGAGAATGAGATAGGATCTCACTTAGGCCTTGAACTCTTTATGTAGGCCTTGTTGCCTCAAACTAAGAACAATCTTTCTGCCTCAACACCCAAAGTGCTAGGATTACTCTCCTCCCTCTCCCTCTCCCCTCTCCCCTCTCCCCCCGCCTTCTCCCCTCTCCCCTCTCCCTCTCCCATTAGTCTCTCATTGGTCTGATGCTCACAGATTAAGCAGGCACAGATCCACCTGTGCCTGCCTCCCAGCACTGGGATTACAAATGCAGATCACCACTTGTGCTTCCACATGGGTTCTGAGGATCAAACGCAAGCCTTCATGCTTGCACAGCAAACACTTTAGTAACTGAGCTATTTTGCCAACCGCAAAAAAACCCCAAACACTACAGTTTATTGAATGATTATATCTTGCCAGACACAATGCGAGGCAACTTCATATATATATCTATTAATAATCATAACAATCTCATGAAAATGGAAATACCAGCATTTTCATAATGTAAAATGTGAATATAAGAATGAGATTTAAAAGCTGGGTGTAGTGACACGTGCCTTTAATCCCAGCACTTGGGAGACAGAAGCAGGCAGATCTCTATGAGTTCAAGGCCAGCCTGGTCTACATAGAGAGTTCCAGGCCAGCTAGAGCTACCTGGAGACCCTGTCTCAAAAAAAATGAGATGTAATTATTTTGCAGCCATATAACTATTATTCAACAAAGCTAGGAATGGAAACTAGGTTTCTAGTCCAATTTTCACTCAATATTATATAATGTTTTGTGTTTTTGTTCACAACATTATGTATTAGTAGGCCTCTTCCTGAAAACTAAATAGTATCTTGAGTATGATACTCACCAAAGTTAAATACTGTACAACACAGTTTTCTTTCAGCATACAGTTTCAAAGGCAAAGCCTGATTCTATCAAGAGGACATCCATTACTTACCACTGCTTTCTGATGTATAGTTTCTTTTAGGTGCACATTAGAAACACTTTGCAGATATGCTGAACGTAACATAATCGTAGCAGTACTTGAACTTTTTTATTTTATTTATTAGTTTTGTTTTATGTGTATGAGTGTACTGCCTGCATGTATTTTAAGTGCATCCATGTCCTGCAATGCCCACAGAGGTCAGAAGAGGAAGTTGGATCCCCTGGAACTGGAGTTAATAGACAGTTGTTAGCCTCCATGTGGGTGCTAGGAACTGAACCCAGGTCCTCTCCAAGAACAGCCAGTGCTCTTAACCTCTGCACTATTTCTCCAGCCCCTGTAACAGTACTTAAACTCTAACATATTTTCAGTTAAGCAAGCTACTCCCTTCCATTCCTTGTGTGAAAACTACATTATTCCATCTTTCTAGGTTGGTCATGGACTTTTATTGTTGCCTGTCTCCAAAATTTTAGCTTTGATAGCTGCTTCCCCTCTAGGACCTGTCTCAACATCTACTACTTTTTATCCACCATCCCAACACTCTGCAGAGTCTGCTCCAAATGTAATACCCCAATCCTGGCCCTTATTCTGCTAGCATTCTTTCCCTCAGTTGTGCTCATTGTTTCCTTGCTAACTCAATGGTTGCTATGATTTGTAGTTGTTCAAAGTTCTTGCTTTTGGAAGAGAAAATGGGAAGAACACTAGGGAACGGGGGGACGTGGACAAAGAGAGGGGACTTGTGTTCTTGGATCTTTTCCTGTCTATTAAGTAGCTGTGGCTCCTTAATAACCTTGGAACTATTCCCTGGATATATTCCCAAGGATATATTCACATAGATGTATATATTCCTAGGTTGATTAATCTGATTTCACTTGTTCTCAACTGGAATTTTGGGGACCAGCTAAACTCTTGCTTCCCTACTTGTCAGATCTTTCTTAGTTTCCTTGGCTTTATTTCCATGGATGCAACTTTTCACCCTTTATTTTTTCTTGGCTCAGAGGTATCTTTCTCAACTTTCCTCAGTCCTATTACAATCTAAAACCGTGTTCTCCTTAGGAAGGACAAGGGGTGGAGACAAGGAAAAGGAAAGGGCAGCAATAATTGATTTGGGCATGATCTCTAAACTAAATGGATGTCAGAGGGAAAAACGGCAGTTCAAAGACTTAGTATAACAAACATGTATTGAGCATCTACTGTGTTCAAAGTGTAGTGACTTCACATACAGAGAGGAAATAAACCTAACATGAAGTTGGAGGATAAGTAGAAATTTAGCAGATAGAGATGAAGGAAGGCAGGGTGTTTCAGGCATGAGGAGCATGATCAGAAGCAAAAATGAATAAATTAGCCAGGAGTGGTGGTACACACATCTCGTCCTAGCTACTTGGAAGGCTGAGGCAGGAAGATGACTTGAGCCTAGGAGTCTGAAGCCAGTGTAGGCAACATAGTAAGACTTCCTCTCATGGAAAAAAAATGAATAAAGTATTGTTCATGTTCAGGGACCAATAAACAGCTTAGTTTGACTGGAACACAAAGCACAAGGTAGTGGTAAGAGAAAAAGATGCAAATAGAGATCAAATCCCTGTTTTGAAGGTCTTGAAAATGAGCACATGAGATTGAATCAATTTATTTTAGTCTTGGGGAAATGTCATAATCATGACTTCTTTTATGACATTAACCTAGAAGCAATATGTGGAGCAGACCAAAACAGAAAAGCCTAAGAGACAGGGACACTGGTTGCTTAGAGGATATTACAATATTCAGAGGACGTGACAATATTCAAGGCAGTTGCAAATGCAGGTCTTGGCCAAACTAAGAGAATAATCAAGAGAAACATGTTTCCAGAAAGGATTCATCACTGTCAAACACATAAAACTAACAAGAAATATGAGGACTGATTTTAAAAAGTGTACTGAATTTGCTAATTAGAGCTCTCAAGTAGCCTTTGAAAAACAACTTTCAGTACGGTTTTGGAAATAAACACCAAATCACACAGGGTTAAAGAGTACATCAGAAGGCTTCAAGCCTAGGCGCCTCTTCAAAAAAGTTTGGCTTTAAGGTGTGTATAATAGAGCTCAGTTTGATCAAACAGTGTAGCTTAAGTTAGAGAGTGAAAATTACTCATAGTGCCAATCAGTCAAAGATTTCCTCAGTGAAGTAGTCCAGATTCTCAAACAAATGAAAATCGCATGTATCACAAATTATTATGTTGACATGTTAGGTAAATAGTATAAAACTGATGAATTCAGAGAAGAAGAAATATTAGAAATCTGTGTTTCCAACTGCAGTGTTTCCATTCAAACCTGGGATTCCATGGGGAGAGTGTTTTTAACAAGTACATGTGACCTGTTGTAACACTGGCCTTGAAATTGATATCTCATAAATAATTCATACTGCAGAGAAGGACTATGATCCCTGCTGTGTGTTCCTCATTTATGGCTCTGAACTGAGACTCGTGGCTTGTATAAAGCCACTGAAAACAAAAATTAGGGTTGAACACATAATTTTGGGTCTGGTTAGACTACAGGCCTTGGGTTACCATCACAAAATTATGGCAAATGGTTAGTTTGCTCTGGCCCCCTAGCAATTTGCAGAATGTCAGTACATTTTAACAACACAGAACTAGAAGTGACAGGATATCTCTAATTCAACCTTCCTTCATTAATATGAACATGCTTTGAAAAATAAATCTTTAGCTAATGAAAACACCATCTGTTGATGGCTTTTTGCCACTGTTTTCTTACATTATGATACATCATTTTAGGAAAACACCGAACATTTACTTATTTCCTATTCATTTATAAGGAATTAAAGCCTCCTCTTGAATTGGAATTGATTCTCAATAATTAACATACGCAAAGGAAGCGGAGAGCTGAAGCAATTATGCAGTCCATCTCCTCCCCCTTTCTGAAATGCCTAGCACTGACAGATCATTTAGAACTAAAATTCCTGGGCCACTCTAGCTTTGAATGACTTGATTGATTTGGCCAAGCAATTATCTTGTCTACACTCTGAGTAAACAAAGAGGATTTGTGTGTGTTTGTGTGTGCATGCACACAAAATCTTTTCATGTCAAAATAAACATGTCTCTTTGTTATTGTAATTCAGTTCTGAAGAATCGGTTTGTTTTGCTCTTTTCTTATGGATTCCAGTTAATGACTGGGCTAGGTTCCCTCGGTCCAAGGCCAGTTAGTACAACCTTTTCAGAACAGTTGAATCATGACAGCAAGAGAGCCAAAGTGGCAGGGGAGATTAGAATGGAGATATCTGCTGGGAGGAAACAGGGACAGGAGGTTGGCAGAGAAGGCAGGATGAAGTTCCCATTTCCTGCTACAGGAGGTTACCTCTGGGTCCTTCTCTGCTTCCTCTTTGTGAGAGTGAGAAACCATTTTAGCTTATGAAACTGTGACACTCTCTTCACCTTCAAATGACTACATTCTAGTGCTCACAAAACTGTACATGTGTCTAAACAGTACAAAGAAGATTTGGCTGGCTTGCATAATTGAGATTTGTAAGAGGCCTGTGCTAGCTAAATTGGCAGTCTACACTGATTCCATTTTTACCCAAATTTCAATTCATTTGTGTTGTATAGATTTAGCTTCTTTGTGCTCTATAGTCACCTTTCCCAAAAGAACATGATTTTCTATCCAAGAAACCAGGCACAGGACATTCTTTTTTTCAGACAACATCCTATTTTAAAAAAGTACCCTCTCTAACTCTCCCGAATTATTGCTGTTTTTTTTTTTCTTCTCGTTTCTCTAGACACAGGATATTTCAGGTAATCACTCTTACCGGCTCCCTCAAAAAAAAAAAAATTTCTAGCCATATATAAAAGCACCAGCTCTTCATTAAAGGGACAGAGATTACTCTTATGACACAAAGTAGGGCCGACTCTCCATTTGTCTTGCACTGTGAAGGCAGACATAGTCACACATACATGAGTACTTATGCACACTGATCTGATACAGTACGTCTAAAAACCTGGAAAGGAGTCCAGCCTTTCTGTTTGTTCTACTGAAACATCTAATATTGCAATCAAACGCCTGTATTCAATCTTGCATTCAGAAAGGTACAAAGGGAACATTATCTAAACTTAGGCAAGATTCCAATCAAACACTGGGGCTGAGCGTGGGAGGGAGAAGTGAGGAAAGGAAGAAAAACTAATCCACTCAAAACTTGAGCCTTCCCCACTTGACAGAAGACAACTTCATTTTTAAAAATAATCTGAGGTCTAGGGGAATAGCTCAGTGGTAGGGCATTTGCATTAACATGAGTAAGGGCCTATGTTCAACCCCCAATATGGCAGGGGAGAAAAGACCATCTACAAAAATCAAGGTGTTGTTACACATATCTGTCATCTCTACATTTAAGAGGCTGAAGTAGAAAGATCACCCGTGAGTTCTAGCCTACAAAATGAGGACCTGTTTCAAGAAAACAAAATCAAACAAAAATCTGACCCAACGCCCTCATTCTCATTCTTTGGCATCCACTTCTCTTTGGCATCCTGTCCATGCATGGGCATTACCAACGCCTCCAAAAGCCAGAAGCTAGACTCTTTATATGCTTTGGGGAGGTCATACTCTACCCTTTTTTTTTCAACTGTTTGTCTTAAAAGTACTTTGCTTTTGCTTCAGTCTGTCACTTTATATATCAATTACATATGGCCTTTCAACTACAGAACACACCATCTGGTGCACAAACTGAAGCCCACACCCTTATGCCAGAGTTTATTCTTTCCCCCAAACATTTATTTTGCTGTTGTATAGACACGGGCTATGCCCTACAATGAGATGCAGATGATACGCTAGATGTATATCACATAGGTCAACTCTACTTGAGGCTTGTTAGAAAAATGGCCAGACCCTTAAGCCAAGCGACACAGGTTGTCATCCTTCTTTCTCAAACATCTCTGCAAACACTGAGCACGGATTCCACCCCCACCCTCGCCTCTTCTATCCTAATCAGGAAAGCTACTCAATCCATCCTGCAAATTTCTGAACCTTTCTGGATGCCCAGAATGATTAAATATCCAGATTAACTATTACTTCAACCTTCTAAAAGAAAATCTGTGCCAAAATCTAAGTTCAGCATTTATTTTGATAACACTCACGATGGTGAGTAAAAGCCAACTGCACTCTCCCAAGAGCCTCTGGATTACATCCTATTTGCATTGCTCCTCATTAGTGCCAGACCCTCAGCTACATCCTCTTTTCTCTTTCACCTGCTCTTCCTTCATGTATCATTTCTAGGTCACAAATGTACTGCAAGACTCAGTTCTTGACCCCCTCTCAGTGTGCTACTACATGGCTATAACTCTGTTCTGGAGGCAGGCAAATCGATTGCTCTAGCCCTGAGTTTTCAACCATTGGAAAGATTTGAATTTCAATTACTTCTAGGACCCTTACCCTTTCGGTTCTAGGAGTATTCCATGGGTTCCCTCTGATAGATGTTTGAACATTCTTATCTCTTAACTAGGATATCCCCAATCCCTAACCTCACCCGCATTCCGATTTGAGTGGGGCATTAAAAACCCACTCCAAGTCGCTCCTGTCTCTCCTATAAATCTGTGTGCTTACACTGTCTTGTAACTGTGTTCTTTTTTCTTTTTTCCTTTTTTTGGTCTTTTTAAGACAGGGTCTCCCTGTAGCCCCAGACAGCCTTGAACTCACAGAGATCCACCTGCCTCTGCCTCTTGAGTGCTGGAAGTAAAGGTATGCACCACCATGCCCGGCAGTATAACTGTTCTTAATTGTCGGTCTCTCCATGTTCCACAGGAGTTGAGATTAGGCTGTGTTTATCACTGTAACATCAATGCCTTTCCTGGTACTTTAAAACTAGTAGGTAGTTGGTAACTGTTTGAGGAATGAGTGAGTGTCGAATGACCCATAATCACATCAAATTCAAACCTAAAGTCAAAGCACCTCACCAAAACTGCAGCCTCTACCTCACTTCTCCATTTCTGTCTTCAAAGCCAGCATTTAAAAAAAAATCCCCAACTCAAAATGCTTCTTTACTTTTTTCACTTGATCATATAAAACCAATAGTTCTATCAATTCTTTCCTCATGAATACTTTCTAGACTGGCCCTTCTTCACCAGTAAATTCACCTACAATTCTTGGTTTGGAGCTTGATAACATCTTTTCCCTGAACTGTATGCTGGGCTTGAGAGCATCCTGTCCAAATATGTATCATGGTAGTAATCATACTGAATTGTGTTTCTCAATTTACTTGTCTGCCTTCCTTATTTTCTTATTTATTTAATAACCATATAATTAGAAGAAGCATTTCATTACAACAGC
>NW_008355642.1:4160590-4160998 GCF_000622305.1 Nannospalax galili
TAAACCCTATAAGACATAAAATTAAATGAGGTTTTAAACTTTAAAAAAGATCTCCATTTCATTATTAAAATACACTTTCATACAGAAAAATTCATTTTAATCAATTGACATTTTGATGCATATGTGTTTCTAATCTCTATATATCTGATTATTACTAGCCACAGTCGGTTACTTTCTGAGCTCCTTGGCATCTGAGCATGGATATAAAGTCATCAAGTAGATTTCAATGGTAATGTTTTTCCCCTCTACTAATTATTAAGGAGCAAATTTTTATGCTTTGAAGAATCATTATTTTTCTTTTTTATTTATTTACACACCCAATTCCCAGGTAGCACCCTCCCATAGCCTCCCTCCCCCCACTAGAGCCCTTATACTCTGATATCCCTGCTACTGTCTGCTGTGTTGTCC
>NW_008355642.1:4161010-4161673 GCF_000622305.1 Nannospalax galili
AAAAGAAGGTATCTCCTGTCTGGCATTGTTGCTTGTTATGTAGCCTTTAGCTATGCATATGGACTCTTAAAAAATTATATTGGCCCCTTTAATCTTTGGTTACACTTTCCTTTTGGGTGTTTAAGGCCATACAGTTGGTCCAGATAAACGAATTTATTTTTACTCTTAAAGCCGTTTGAGGATCTGTTCCTCAGGGGTTACATGGGCTTGGGAGGAGGCCCTGGCTCCTTTCTTTTACCAGCTCCACCTATGTGAAGATAAGACAAAGGTCCTGCTCGACCACGGTTGGCTTCGCTTGGAAGCATGGAGGAAATGATTCCTCTGTATTGACCCTCCTTTTTATAGACTGGACACTGGTTCAAGTCCACCTGGTAGGGTCTTCTCAGCCTCCTTGATCAAGAGGACAGGAGACCCAACACCATTATAGGATATTTTGAGAGATGCTCATAGTCCCCTGGAACTAGTCTACCTAGGAGGGCAAGGAGCAAAAAGTGTCCTTTATGTCCCTCTGACCAAATTATTATAGACCTCAAAGTATGTCTGTTAAACACACAAGAAGGTTATTTCTACCAGTCTGGTATTTTTAATTACTATGTGTCATGTAGATAAATCATGGGCAAAGATCAGATAAACCTTACCTAGACATATATTTCTTGATCTGCT
>NW_008355642.1:4162636-4164734 GCF_000622305.1 Nannospalax galili
TGAGAACTCTCTGTTACGTTCCTTAGCCCATCTTTTAATTGGGTTACTTCCTTTCTTGATTCTTTGTTTTTGGACTTCATTATATATTCTGGATGTTAAACCTCTGTCAGAAGTGTCGCTGGTGAAGATTTTCTCCCATTCTGTGAGTTTTCTCTTCACTTTCTTGGTTGCTTCTTTTGATGTACAGAAACTTTTTAGTTTAATGAGATTCCATTTGTAGGTTCTTGACCTTGTTTCCTGGACAGGTGAGGTCCAGTTTAGAAAATCCGTTCCTACACCTATATCTTGTAGGTTTTTGCCAATGTTTTCTTCTAACAGTTTCAGAGTTTCATAATTCACATTGAGGTCTTTGATCCATTTGGAGTTGACTTTTGTGCAACGTGAAAGTTCGGGGATTAGTTTCATTCTTCTACAGGTGCAGATCCAGTTTTGCCAGCGCCATTTGGTGAACATGCTGTCTTTCCTCCAGTGAATGTTCTTGTCCCTTTTGTCAAATATCAGGTGGCTTAAATTGCACTTGCTCATATTTGGGTCTTCAATTTTGTTCCATTGGTCTATGGGTCTATTTTTGTGCCAGTACCACATTGTTTTTATGACTATAGCTCTGTAATATAGCTTGAAATCTGGTACAGTAATCTCCCCGGCATTGCTCTTAGTGCTCAGGGTTGATTTGGCGATCCAAGGTCTTTTGGGTTTCCATATGAAACTTAAGATAGTTTTTTCCAGTTCTGTGAAAAATATCATGGGGATTTTGATTGGCATTGCGTTGAATCTATATATGACTTTTGGTAGGATGGTCATTTTCACAATATTAATTCTTCCAATCCATGAGCATGGGAGGTCCTTCCATCTTCTGATGTCTTCCTCAATTTCTTTCTTTAAAGAGTTAAAATTTTCCTTGTAGAGCTCTTTAATGTCCTTGGTCAGGTTTACTCCAAGGTATTTTATTTTATTTTTTTGCAGCTATTGTGAATGGGAGTGTTTCCATGTGCTCTTTCTCTGATTGGTTGTTATTGGTATATAGAAAGGCTATAGACTTTTGTAGGTTAATTTTGTAACCTGCCACTTTACTGAACATGTTAATAATTTCTAGGAGTTTTCTGGTGGAATTTTTGGCGTCCCTTAGATATAATATCATATCATCTGCAAAAAGGGATAATTTGATCTCTTCTTTTCCAATTATTACTCCTTTAATTTCCTTCTCATCTTATTGCTCTTGCAAGAGTTTCAAGTACTATATTAAAGAGAAGTGGGGATAGTGGACAGCCTTGTCAGGTTCCTGATTTCAATGGGAATGCGTCCAGTTTTGATGTTGGCTGTGTGTTTGTTATATAGGGCTTTAATTATGTTCAGGTATGTTCCCTCCAGTCCAATTCCCTCTAGGACTTTGAACATAAATGCATGTTGAATTTTGTCAAATGTCTTCTCTGCATCTATTGAGATGACCATGTGGTTCTTGTCTTTGAGTCCATTTACATGATTTATGATGTTTATTGACTTACTTATATTGAACTATCCCTGCAACTCTGGGATAAAGCCGATTTGATCATGGTGGATGATCTTTTTGATGTGTGTCTGTATGCGGTTTGAAAGTATCTTGTTGAGAATTTTTGCATCTATGTTCATTAAGGATATGGGTCTATAGTTTTCTTTTTTGGTTGTATCTTTACCTGGCTTTGGTATCAGAGTGATGCTGGCTTCATAGAAGGAAGTTGGAAGTTCTCCCTCCATTTCTATCTTTTTGAATAAATTAAGTAGTATTGGATGCAGATCTTCTTTAAATGTCTGACAGAATTCTGCTGTAAATCCATCTGGTCCTGGGCTTTTTTTAGTTGGGAGGTTTTGTATTACTGTTTCAATTTGTTTTTGTGTTATGGGTCTGTTTAAGCTGTTACTCTCTTCTTGGTTTAGTTTAGGTGGTTCCCACGCCTTTAGATATCTGTCCATTTCTTTTAGGTTTTCAAATTTAGTAGCATATAGGTTTTTGAAGTATTCCCTTATAATGTTCCAATCTTTCTGGTGTCTGTTGTGATGTTTCCCCTTTCATCTCTGATTTTGTTGATTTGGAGGTGCTCTTTCTTTCTTTTGGTTAACTGGG
>NW_008355642.1:4165076-4165494 GCF_000622305.1 Nannospalax galili
CATTTGGCTCATTCATCATTCAGGAGTGTGTGGTTTAATTTCCATGTCTTCATGTGGTAATTAGGGCTTCTTCCTGTGTTCATTGTAAGCTTTATTGTATTGTGGTCTGATAGAATGCATGGAATTATTTCAGTCTTTTTGTAGTTGTTGAGGTTTTATTGTGCCCCATTATATGGTCGATTTTGGAGATGGTTCCATGGGATGCTGAGTAGAAAGTATGTCTTTTGGTGCTTGGGTGGAATACTCTGCAGATGTCTGTTAAGTCCATTTGATATATGATATTGTTTAATTCAGATGTCTCTCTGTTAACTCTCTGCCCTGTTGACATATCTAATGGAGACAGTGAGGTATTGAAGTCCCTTACTATTAATCAGTTGGGATTAATTTGGGTCTTAAAGTCCTGTAGTATTGTTTTTCA
>NW_008355642.1:4165760-4170323 GCF_000622305.1 Nannospalax galili
CCATTATCTTGGGATTCTTCTCCTTCCTGTATACCTATGATTTGTAAGTTTGGTCTTTTTATGATGTCACACAATTCCTGCATATTCCATTCTTGTGATTTCTTAAATTTTTCATAATATTTGCTTGTGTGGTCTAGTTCGTCCACTTCATCTTCCGGTCTTGATACTTTGTATTCCATTTCGTTCATCCTATTGGTGAGGCTTTCTCCTGTAGTTTCTAATTGGCTTACTGAGTGTTTCACTTCCTTCTTCATTTCAGCCTGAGTATTCTTCAATATTTCTAACTCTTTTCTGAATTCATTCAGAAGTTTATCCCTATCTTCCTTCAGTTCTTTGATTTCTTTTTGTGTGTGTGTGTTTGTTAAATTCACTGAATTCTTTTATCATGTTTATAATTGTTCTTTTGAGTTCCATGTCCTGCATTATCTCTGGGGGGTTCCTATTGTACTCCTCTAGAGGACTCTTGTTATTTGGTTGGGATATGTTATTTTGGTTTTTCATGTTATTTTTTTCTCTGTCTGTGATTTTGACATGTGAATTTCTTTTGTAGTTTCTGATTCTGTCTTTTTGGTTTACTTTTGGGGCATGAAAAGCTGGTTCGTCTAAGCTTCTGGTTCTCTCTTTTGATTTTATATTGGAGTGGCCAGATTGCTTTTCTCTTCAGGAGTTCCCACAGAGCCCCAATTCGGGTGAGGTTCAGATGTTTTCAAGCTTTCTCCTAAGGTCTGGATCCCTCCAGGAATGATTTTGGCCTCAGGAATTTGGGGGTTGGACTGGCCTGGGAGCCTGGCCCATGAAAGATGCTGGTCTAGGGCAGCTGGTGGCTGTGCCACTGAGAGATGCAAAGGCAGATGGGACGGGAAGAGGCCCCAAGGCCTCCTGGGGACTGCACTGAGGAGCTGGGTTGGTCTGGATGCAAAGCATCAGGAAGAGGAAAGGTCAGCCCCAGTGTCCCAGAAAGAGGCTGGAGGGAGGTGAAGGCCCAGGGAAGCAGAGGGAGTTGAGGGCGGGGCCAGACCCAGAAGCAGTGCTCCTGGGGCCCCGAGAAGGCACTATGTTGGTCTGGATGAAAATGATCAGGGAGCAGTATTGGTTTCCCAGGTGTCTGGGGCCCCAAGACAAGGAATAGGGCAGGGCCTAAACTTAGAGGAAAGAAAGGCAGTGGAGATGGGAGGGTGAATGAAGCTGGGGGAGTCAAGGCAGAGGGTGCAATGGACTTACCTCAGAGAGAGGCCTGTGGGTAGGAGAGAGGCCTGCTGTGGGTCCTGCAGGCCCAGGGAAGCAGAGGGAGGTGAGGGCAGGGCCAAGGCCAGAAGCAGTGCTCTTGGGGCCCAGAGAAGGCACTACTTTGGTCTGGATGAAAAGGATCAGAAGTCTTATTGGTTCCCCAAGTGTCTGGGGCCCCAAGACAAGGAATGGGGCAGGGCCCAAACTCAGAGGTGAGAACAGAGGCGGAGATGGGAGAGTGAATGGGGCTGGGGGAGTCAAATCGCTGAGGGTGCAATGGACTTACCCCAGAGAGAGGCCTGTGGGTAAGAGAGAGGCTTGTGGTGGGTCCTCAAGGCCCAGGGAAGCAAAGAGAGGTGAGGGTGGTGCCAGGCCCAGAAGCAGTGCTCCTGGGGCCCAGAGAAGGCACTACGTTGGTCTGGATGAAAAGGATCAGGGAGCAGTATTGGTTCCCCAGGTGTCTGGGGCCCCAAGAGAAGGAATGAGGCAGGGCCCAAACTCCGAAGAGAGAACGCCAGTGGTCCTTCCTTATTTTTTTTTTTAATATTTTACTTATTATCCTTATTTTATGTGTATGCGTATATTGCCTGCATGCAGGTAAGTGCACCTGTGTCATGCAATGCCCGTAAAAGACAGAAGAGGCTGTCAGATCCCCTGGAACTGGAGTTATGAGCAGTTGTTAGCTGCCATGTGGGTGCTGGGATTCGAACCTGGGTCTTCTGCAAGAACAACCAGTGTTCTTAACCACTGAGCAATCTCTCCAGCCCTTTGTTATGTTTTAAAATTGTTTGAGTGTATTGCCTGCATGTGTGTAAGTGCACCTGTGTCATGCAATGCCCTCAGAGGTCAGAAGAGGGCGTCGGATCCCCTGGAACTAAAATTATGGATGGTTGTTAGTTGACATGTGGGTTCTGGGAATTGAACCTGGGTCCTCTGCAAGAGCAGTCAGTGCTCTTAATCATTGAGCTATCTCTCCAGCCCCCTGTCTTCCTTATTAAACTCAAAACACTATCATACTAAGGACTGTGCCTTCTTTCCTGTGGTCACTGCTCCTACAACAATCTCAAAATATTCAATAAACAAAGTAAATGTTCAATAATTTTCTGTTTAGTGAATGAAAGATTCCTTAGCCCAAATCCCTGATGTTACAGTTTATTAATATTTCATCTTCAGTTGAGACACAGAAGAAACCATTACCTTAATAGATCAGCCTTTTAAGAACTTAAGAGACATTTATCATATTTTCCTTTTTAAACATCACTGCTTTAGCTTCAACAATTTATATTTCCTTAATCTTTTTTCATGTGTATTTTATTTCTCTAACTCGTTCATCTGCCCAATAATAACAGACAGCATTCTCATCAACCTGAGAACAATCTGAATCAACAACTTTCAAAGTACTTTTCCCTTTCAGATATTGGGGAGTAAAAGACTCGAGACCAAGTAATATAAAAACAGAAAGGTGAGAGCATAAATAGAGTTTATATTTGTTACCCTTGCTCTCAAACCAAAGAGACAACAGAAAATATCTTCCAGCACAGGGCCCTATTAATATTACGTGAGTGCAGAGCCAACAAAATCAATAAAATCTTGGAAGGAACAAACAGGATTCAAATGAATCTTAGAAAGTTTTAGCAAAGATGAAATTAAAAATACACTTATTCAGACACCCACATAAGCCATGTACAGAATCATTCTGATTTTTGTTTTAGTTTTTTAGTTTTCTTTTATTATTCTTGAAACAGAGTCTCACTATATAGCTGTAGCTAGCCTGGAACTTACTATGTAGATCAAACAGACCTCAACCTTGCAGTGATCCTCCCACCCCTAGCTTAAGAATGCTGACATTACAAGCCTGTGCCACCATGTCTGGCTCCGTTTGCTTTTGTGGGTTTCTTTTCTTTTTTAGAGACATTCCCATGTAGCACAGTGTGTCTTCAATCTCACTACTAGGCAAAGATGACCTTGAATTCCTGATCTTCCTTCCTCCACCTTCCAAGTACTGGAATAGCAGGCATTTGCCACCACTCCTGGTTCTGGATTTATACTATGTGCAATGAGATGTCTTGAACAGTTAAGAGACAACAGAAAAGCCAGCTTTACAAGTAATGGTGACTTTATGATCATGAGTTGAAGGCTGAAGATGGGTTTACCTGAAAATAACCCTTGATAGATATTAGCACTCCCATCTACATGTGTCCATTACAATCATTACTATACTTCAGAGAGCACAAATCTGGGCTCAAATATTTTGCTCCAATTTTATATTTAGATACTGTGATTCTGGACCCAAGTGAGCAAGAGAGAGAAGCACCCTTTTCTTTTCCTTCACCTAGGGTAACTACACTGGACTCCATTGAAGATTTTTCTAATGAGTATAGATGTGTGGCTCATTTATTACAGCGATCCCTAGCGTTGCCTCACCAAGCCTTAGGATAGATTCTTTTGAGGCTCTATGTGTCCCTACACTGTCTACACAAAGTTTGCCTTGTACTCATTATCCCCTCCTACTCAACTTATCAGTAAATATTGCAGACATTCTCTCATCTTCACATAAAATGACACATACTTATAGACATACTGATCCAAAGCTAGAGTAATTTGCAGTCATTGATTCATGCAGAAATATACACACTCAATTATGATGATGCATACATATTTATGTGACTATATCTTTTCCCTACTCAGTCTCCAATAAAGTGATTTCTTTTCCTGGGGCCTGGAGAGATGACTCAGCGGTTAAGAACACTGACTGTTCTTGCAGAAGACCCAGGTTTGAATCCCAGCACCCACATGGCAGCTAACAACTGTCCATAACTCCAGTTCCAGGGGATCCAACAGCCTCTTCTGACTTCCACAGGCATTGCAGGACATGGGTGCATGTACCTACATGCAAGCAATACACACTTACACATAAAATAAAAATAATAAAATATTTTTTTAAAAAGATATTTCTTTTCCTTACTTTTATATTCAAACTCATATTGGTTCCGACCTAATCAAATGGTCACTGGCCCACAGTTAGCTATCTGTCTTAGCCAAGAGAAGTGGGTGTTAAGTGGGCGAGTAGGCAAATGACTGGGAGAAGGTGGTGGCTGAGCGAGAATGGGTGAGTGAGTGACAGAGTGACTGAGTAGGAAAGAGGACAATCATCAACTGTGATAAGATTCCAGAATATCATTTTCCAACCTTTTAACTCTTGCTGTAGGTTTCCTTTGAACATTTTCCAAATCCCATATCTCCCTTCTCTTTGTCTGGAAATTTTCAGCTCTGTCTCAATCTCTATTCATGATTCTCTCTCTCTCTCTCTCTCTCTCTCTCTCTCTCTCTCTCTCT
>NW_008355642.1:4170356-4202194 GCF_000622305.1 Nannospalax galili
GTGTGTGTGTGTGTGTGTGTGTGTGTGTGTGTGTGACTTTCCCATTGAAAAAGCTTACTCTAATGTCAGGTGATACTTTGTAACAAGATTTTTGATGTGTAAATGTAACTTTATTTAATAATTATTTGTAGTGATGAATTTGTGGAAATGCAATGAGAAAAAGAAAATGTGCTTGTTTATCCTTTTCAGGAAATTCCTTTATTCCCCCTGGTTTTCATCAGCTATATTTTTGGCAGGCTGTGGGCATGGAAATGTGAAGACATCACTCTCAAAGAGAATTATAATAATCACATCTGATTTATACAGATGTCACCATAGGGTTAGGCAGTTGGAAAATCCAGCAATCAAACTGAATAGGTACTTAAAATTTAGGACAGGCCATGCTTTTGCTAACATTCTGGGTTTAAAAATTGTCGGTAGTTCACTGGAGGCATTTTTCAGACTTCTAAAGTATTCATAATGGCGAGACTGATTTATATCTACTAAGATGAGAAGAAAATCAAGGTATATGCACTAGTATTCTTCCTCAAAAATCCTTATGAAGCTAAGCATGGTGGCTCATGCCTATAATCCTAGTACCCAGGAAATAGAGGCAGAAAGATCATGAGTTCAAGGCAAATCTGTCCTACAAAGCAAGATCCTGTCTCAAACAAACAAACAAACAAACAAACCCATAAAGGGGAAGAAGAAATTCAAGACGGGGGGATAATAGGAGACAGGTATTATCAAGGGGGGAATGGGGGTTCTTAAGCTGAGGAGGGAGGAGGGAAGTTGGACAGGGAAAGAGAGGAGAGAGAAAATAAAACTTAGGTGATGTAAACAGCCAGAGGGAAATGTAGTTACACAACACCCCTCCCCCCAAAAATACACATACAAAATGTGAATTTGAGTGCTTATGTATACCTAAAGGCTATATAACAAGAAACACAGTGTTAGACAGGAGAAACTTCCCCTAGAATTGTTACTCATGGTAGTCCAAGAGACTCCTAAAATAACACAGGCTATTGCCACAGCCCTTGATTACCTCCCAGACCCTGAGCATAAGACCACATTGCTGAAGACAAGACATAATTCGGACACAGGACTTAGAGCAATGGAGCTAGAACTGACCTGGAAGCCTCCTCCCTTAAGACTAGTTCTCATAGTTCTAGAGGATACTATGCAAGCTGCTAAGAGAGAAAATCAATCAGTGGACTAACCCAGCTCTAAGTCCTAATGAACACAATGACCGGCACAACAAACTCAGTATAGTAGTGGTACTTTTATCTAGGGGTAATCAACATCTATCTAATTGGACTTAAAGTCCTCTCAATAGGAGGAAATTCATGGGTGGTATTGAAAATTTAGCCAAATACACATGACTGGAAAGGCCATAGATTCTAGAATAAGCCCTGTCTCTGGCATATCTCTAGACAAATGAAATTTCTTACTGTATGCTAAATATGGATCCGTATATTTATAGACAAGCATACTATACACCACTCATCAAAGAAGCTTTCCTTTTTGCAAAAGATAGAGGCTATTACAGAATCCCACAACTGGTCACACATAGAGAATATGTGTCTGGAAGATGCCCAGCTCTAAGTGACATATTTACAGTGTAATATCTACACCGAAGGCTTATGGAACATGGCGGAACACTGGGTAGAGAGAATGCTAATACAGCCCTCAACTCTTACCAGCAAAGCTTCCTCATACAACAGAGTGTGATGCACACAGAAGGCCACAACTGGCTAAGTTTTAGAGAATAAGAGACTGCAGAGTGCATGTCCCTGAACAGGACTCCTAAATTAATCCTCACCCACCCACGGCTCAAGGACCATTGCAGAAGAGGGGGCAACATGATTGTAGTAGCCAGGGTTGGTGCAGGAACATAAGAAAACAGAGGCTTTCAGGCTACTGGGGACTTGCTCATATTAACTTGCAACAATGGTGTCAGCATGCCTAAGACCCATGCCGACTCAATCAGACAAAAACTCAGCATCGAACAAGGGAAATGAGCAGCAGGCCCCAACCCTAGCCAAGGAACTATTGGCAACTGATTACTGCTGGGTGAGGGAAAGTAGGTCTTATTTAAGGGAGTGACTCTATACAGGCTGATTAGACTCCAGTGAATGAACTTATACCAAGGGACATCTGGGTACAAATGCTTGACAAGACAGACTTAACATATATGGCAGAATGCATGAAATCTGGCGAGGGGTATAGGGAGCATGGATGGGGCAGGGGAGTCTAAATTTGATTAAGATCTATTATATGAAATGCACAAAACTCAGAAAGATATTTCTAAAAACCCAAACAAATAGAAAAACATATCATTATAAAGATTTAATTCATTTAGATTTCTTAAAGATATACTATGTATGTGTACTGGAGGATCGGGAAGAAACCAAAAGGCATTATGTTTGGCCTCAAGGAATTTATGATGTGCTTGTGGCATGCTGGAATAGACTTCTGGGGTTTGACTAGAGAGCTCTAAACATAGGCAGAATTCCTAAACAAGCCAAGGGGAGAGCACTAGTGAAAGTTGAAAAAAAAAAAAAACCCAGGATATTAAAAAAAAAAAAAAAACAGGATATTTAGCACCCAGTTAGGAGGCTCACCTGAATAGATCTAGGTAGCAAGTTTGAGAGTTGTGAGAGGAAAGTGTAAATAGACAACATTAAAAGATAAAAGCAGATCTTAAAATATGAGGTTGAAGTCTATCAGCTAGAAAGAGCTACTGAAATTGGCCTCTTTTTATAAAGTCAACATTTAATAACATCAGTCTTTTACAAGGAGAAGAACTCGTGCGACAATGAAAATTCTGAAATGTGAAGCAGTTTTATAAAAATTAAGCATATACAATGAACTAAAATATATATCACAGTCAGGAACATGAGTGCTGTTTGACACTGAATAATTAATCAAACCACAGACAGCCTTCTGAAGGTTGTATGCCCTACATCCCAACCCTATATATACATAGACAAAAACAAATAAGATCATGAAATATTATAGAAGTATCCCCAAGTCTTCAATTCCATTTTGAGTACATGCTCAAAAACCAAGCTAGCTTCTGGTCACTCTGACCTTTCTTCTATACTGTAATTTTTTTTTATTCTTCATTGAACAATATTACAGGTCACTAATCTTAAACGTAGTTATAAAGGCCAAAAACGAAGCCCCAGAGTCAAAAAGCAAAAATAAACATTGCATCAGTTACTGAGCAGAAAAATAAACTCATGTGTGCGTGCTAACATTTTTTCCCCCTTTCTGACAGGACTTCCTGTTCCTCTCTGGCCAGAAGAGTATACTTAAGTGGTCTCCCAGCTTCTGCCAGCCAGCTGCCTTTCCCCATTCTTGTTAGGGAGGAATCAAGGAATCAAGAAGGGTGACCTTAAATGCATTTTTAATTTAAATTAATGAAAAGAAGTGTGTACATGTGACAGTAAAAGTCAGATTTCTCTGCTTAATATGGAAAACTAATATTCTTTTCCACTTGGCACCATATGGAGGAACTCCTCCAAACACTGTCTCCTGGTCTCTTTCTCTCTTACTGTTTCTCTGTCTCTGTCTCTGTTTCTCTGTCTCTGTTTCTCTCTCTCTCTCTCTCTCTCTCTCTCTCTCTCTCTCTCACACACACACACACACACACACACAAGCAGCACCTCCTTCTCCTCCCTAAAGTCCAAGATGTCCCAGAAAACATAACAAACCACACAATTGGGAATGATTCATGTATTTCCAGTCTCCAAAAATGAGCAAAAATAGTTTCCCCTTAATTTATAATCCGACTTTTCTGTACATTTCTTAAAAAATTAAAGGGAAACTATTTTAAAAAATACAGCTTCTTTTTCTCCAAAAATTGCTGATTAGTCACAGATTAAGTATCTTTTCATAAAATACTTTTCTGTTCCCCCTGTCCCCAGAGATGAGGGCCCTAGCTGCATGATGCCAAATGCCTGATCAATCACCCCATGTTTTCATGTTTTCAGATATCCAATGTTCTATAGATATAGGCTTACTCTACTCAGCCTTTTTGTTATCTCAACAGTACATATGGATGCAGATATTTCTTTCTGGAATATTTCTCAAGGCCAATGATTTGTTATGATCCTAACACCTGCATATATTTGGCAGAGATTACTCCATCTTCTCCATATCCCCCACTCTTCCTACAACACTACCCCCATCTTATGCCATCATGAAGCTCTAAGTTTATATAATGTCGTTTCTGTGATACTATATGTATCATAAAACTGCAGTTGCTGGAGCATAAATTTAAGTTATAAATTACATTTTGCAAGGAAAACATAGCTCCAAAGCCTAGTGGTCACACACTACAGTGGAAAAGATAATTGACTCTGTCTACAGGCTAGGTTTCGGTTCCAGCCCTCCTATAACTAACCAGTTCTGTTAACTTTGACCATATCCCTTAACATCTCAAAGTCTCAGTTTATGAAACTTTAATAAAGCTTCAACTAGACCAGGTCCAATGCCTAATACTGTATGATTCTAAGAGGTTAAGTCAATGATATCATTCCCTTCCCCTCTGCAGTCCTAACACGAATGAAAGTTTCACCTTGACTTAAAATCAAAAGATAGACATTGACTTTTATATTCATTACATATATTCTTGATCTTAACCAAAAGTCTGAGAAGAGATTGCATATTAAATATCAATGATTACCAAAAAAGGGCACAAACCATTGTTAGTGTGACCACTCTCAATACTATGTGCAAAAAATTACATAACAGAAAATGTATCTTACAGTTACCCTCACCAACTTTTTAATTTTCACATAAGTTTGAATAATAAAACTTCCAGATTATATCAAAATGAAAATCTCCAGTGCCTTCTCGCCCTCCTGCTATGCTATCTGACCTTTCTTCTGGCTTGGCTCATGTGCACAGGCCCTGTTTGGGAATGATAATATTGCTATTCATTTAAACATTTTAGTTTTAGTAGGTTCCTTCTTAAAGAAAAATCATGCCACATAGGAGGCAGGCATTAGGAATAAAACAGTTTGCTAGGTCTGACATTTGTGAACATGAGAGTGAGATAAAACTTGAAAACTAGGCATCTAGACTTGCAAATAGATATTTAATTCAACAACTTCAGAAAACTGCCCACTGAACACAAGCCAAAGATTTGCAATGTTCAAGGTGGAGACTGCAAACAAATGCTTTATCCAGCCTGTGGTCCACATAAGCAAACGCAGGCACAAAATTTGATGCTAGGTTAAATATTTATTGCTTTCATTTTAAATTTTTAGTTCAGGTATTTGACTATACCTCCATTTTGTGGTGTACTGCTTTATTTTTTGTTTTGTTTTCTTTTATCAAGGCAGGCTAAGAATTAGCTCTGAGTGAAAGTGCTCAATGGCAATTTGCAATGGCCCTGGACAAGCATTTGTTTCTCTACTGTACTGACTAGCCTTTTGTTTTTCTTTTTGCAGTGCTGGAGATAGAATCCAGGGACTTGCACTTGCTAGGCAAGTGCTCTACCACTCAACCACATCCCCAACCCTTGTACTAAGCATGCAAACACAAACATATACTGATGTCCTCCACAAAAATCTCTCATCTGCACAGATACACTTAGACACTTCCACCCACACCTACACTGAGGCACACCCTAACATATGCAAATCAGCACATATGCTAATTGCAGTACACCTACACGGGCATTCACACACTTAAAAGAAGAGGTGGTAAGATCATAGCAAAGATATGTAATGTGTAATGTGTCCCAGAGGAGAGAGACTGCTGTTTCCCTAGATGGATTAGCAGTTAAATGAACCATGGGCTTACTTTCCCTAGAATTGTACAGAAATAGATGAATGCAAGCAGGCCTAGGGAACAGGTGGAATAAGTTCCAGGAAGAGCTTTCAGTGAGTAGTTTATTCCTCATGGGAACAACTTGGAGTTGACTCACTTGTCCTGTAGGAAAAGTGACCCAGTTTACTAGAGAGTTTGCTACCTATAGAGCTATGTACTAAATCAAAGTTGTATGAGGGAAATTCCCCAGAAGCCTTACCTTTAATTTCTCAAATCGATCATTCAGGGAAGCGACCTGATGGTCTCGGTGACGACCCACCAGTTTGCATAAGGCACAGATCAATTGGTCATCAGATACACAGTACATATTCACTTTCTCATTCTCATGGTCCAGGCAGGTAATCCCTCGAAGATGTGTGTCTGGAACTGGCTCCACCAAGCGATGGCTGGTGAAAGGTTTCTTATTGGGGTGTGTGGCCCTTAAGCAACGGTCACAGTAGGAGACCTCACAGGTGATGCATGTTTTCACCGCATCTCTTGGGGGATCCTGCTCACAGAACTGGCAAGCAATTCGCTCACTAGACATGGCGGAACTGGGTCTGTAAGTCCTCTCCCGACGGCTCTCACTTGGGGAATTGGGCCCACTGACTGAAGCCTTCTGGAAGCGATCAATAATGTTCTGCAGGGTCACATTCCTCTTGAGACCATCCAGGCCCCGGTGGTTCAGCGAAATAACATACCTGCACGTAGGACACTGAAAAGCAGTAATGGGTTCAATGGATTCACCAGAGCTGCAGCTGGAGACCAAGATGCGGTGGGCACAACTGAAGCACAGGCTATGAGCGCAAGGAAGCAGAAGGGGGTCTTCGAACAACTCGAGGCAGATTGGACAGGTCAATTCAGACTCCAGTGTTTCCATCTTTAGTGAAAATAATCCTGCTGAGGCATTAAGAACCACAGGAGCTGGGCTTTCACCTGCAAGCAATACAAAGCAAGAGTCATTTAGCATTTCCAAAGGAAAAGTGGATGTAGAATAATTACACTGTAACCAATGGAGGCTTTAGATGTGATAGACTCCCCAGGCATGCTTGAGCAATAGGAAAGTTATTTGGGAATTAATCTAGAAGCCTTTCTCTACCCACTCTATTCAAAACTTGTTTTTGACAATTGCGAGTGTATTTTTCTTCACTAATAAATAGAACCAAGGGACCACCTCAGAATCCTGGTTTCCTGATTAACAGTACCATTCTGGCTCATACAACTGGCATGGACCATTCTCTCATATATTCTACACTGACATCTCTTCTCCTGGACTGTGATGAGCTGGAGCCCTGCAAATTTCTCAAAACTATTCTCCAATATTGTTCTCTATTTCACTTCAAGGCAAGATATAAGGGCTGCTCCTGTTTTACATCCAGAGGAAGGAAAACAAAGCTGTATTTCAAACTAGCTTTCTGCTTCCTGAAATGTTTCCATTCTAAAGTCTACAGGAAAAAAGGACAGAGGGCTTTAGAAAAATGAAGTTCTCAGTGAAGGATAGTAAGTGTTTTTTTTTTTTTCTTCATAGTGCGAACTTGAATTACTTCCTATTACCGCACATGGAAATTTCTGTTTCATCCCATTTCTAGTAAACTGAATTATTGGAGACAAAAGATGACAGTTTGCACTTTCACTTTCTTCTCTCACCTTCAGAAAATCCTCCAAATTTCATCGAGTTTAATAAGGAAGAATTTCAACTTTAGACTTACTCAGCAGCGATTGCTGATCAATGACAGCTTCAGTTTGGTTTTATTGTTAAATACCTGCTCAACTAGCACAAATGAAGCTCATCTATGCATCTTTTGCTACTTCCTAAAATATAATCAGATGCAAATCAAGATCTAGATAGAAACTGTCAAGGTGAACAGTCAGAAAATTTCAGATCTTGTAACTTTCATTTTAATGTGTACCAGGGAGTAAAAGGCATCTCCAAACTGGTAAGAACCAACCAGTTTGATAGCTCATCTATTCTCCCACAGACATTTCTGAGGAACATACAGATACTGTTATGGGTCTTCCATTAGTTACAATTCACATATAAACATTCTAAGCTAGACTTAACTAAGGAAAAATATAAATCATGCCCTAATGACTAAAACTGTTGATTCTGTTAATAGAAAAGAAAAGGGTATCTTTTGATTTTGAGCAGCTCTTGTTCATCTCACTACCATTATAAACCCTCATCGGGGTTTTAAAACTTGATTCTAATACTGGTATTTTTTCAGACACTGTCATTGGCTACTGATAACTGTGTAGTTCTCTCCCAGGATTCATAAATACTGAGTATGATTATATCTAGTACTGAAGTACAATAAATGTATATCTAAAAGATGCTCTAAATCAAGCCCTTTAAAACGGACTGAACTAACCAGCTATTTAATGGAATCTGCAGTAAACTGGAACAAAAGCAGTCACTCCCAGTCAGTTTAGTAGGCTCAAAGGTTTGCGTACCTACATTTATTTTTAAAATGAGATATGTGGTACTTTTATTTTATAATTTGCAAGCATTTTAAAGCATGTGTATGTATATGACTATTAGAATTAGATGTCTTTAAAGAAGAAATATCACAACTTCCACACGATGTGGGAATATTGCCTTAGATAGTTTCATGTGATTTCCATCAAATGCTCAAATTCAGTATGTCCATAAATGAAGTCATCCTTCCCAATCACCCACCTTTACAAAATCTACTCCTCTTCTAAATTTCCCTGTCTGATGAATGTCATCACCCAAGCCTAGCAACCCAGGTGTTCTTCAACCAGTGGTGACTTCTAGAACATTCTGTATTATTTCATTTACATATCTGTGTCTCAAACTAACTCTCTCTTCTCCTGGAGGGTATCAATAATTTTGTATTTTTATTCACAGCATTGTGCCTGGCAAACAATAGGTATTCAATAATGGTTAATAGAGTATTGCTCAAACCAGAAGTAAGAAGGGATACAGTATTTATTGAGTACCTCTGTTTTCCAAGTACTATGGTAAGCACTTTATATACATTATTTCCTTTAGTTCCTTCAAGACGTTGAATAAGGTATTATTAGTATATGCATCACATAGTTACGAAAGTGAGGCTCAGAGTCATTAGTAAATCAACCAGAAGTACACACCCAGCGCCGAAGTCAGTCTAATGCCAATGCCTGTGCTCTTTCTCCTACACCTTTATTTTAATCATCTCACCTCGTTCACTGAAGTTTATCTTGACTATTTCCAAGAGGGTTTCTAATCGGCTGTTTCTGCTTCTATTTCTGTCTCTCTGCGGCCCTCACAATCTGCCTATCTCATTCTGATTTCATCCAGAATCCTCTCTTTTTCCTCCAGGACCATCTCTGACATTTCATTTCTCTTACAACCTCTTTCAGAGCTTCATGTCTGCATGAAGTGTCTGTGTTGGAAACTACCTGGATTGGTCAGAAACCAGGTCATCTCTATGTGTTGAGACCTGTATAAAAATCAGTTAAGCCGGGCGTGGTGCCACACGCCTTTAATCCCAGCACTCGGGAGGCAGATGCAGGGGGATCTCTGTGAGTTCAAGGCCAGCCTGGTCTACATAGTAAGTTCCAGGACACCTGTGGCTACAGGGAGACCCTGTCTCAAAAAGACCAAAAAAAAAATCAGCTAAAGTACCACAGTTCTCCTGTCTTAGAAGAGTGCCATATAAATTCTTCTCTTGAAACAAGGTTAAAGTAAGTCATCTCTATGTGTTGAGACCCTGTATAAAAATCAGTTAAAGTACCACAGCTCTCCTGTCTTAGGAGAATGTTATATAAATTCTTCTCTTAGAGAAAAAAAACCTCTTCAATTTCACTGGAACCCCTCAAATTTGTTCCTGAGTCAATATGATGCTTGAACTTCACTGTGAAATTAAGCTTGGGAAAACACGCTATGGGACATGATTGCTTTACAAAAGGTCAAAATAGAGGTTCTAACTAAGGATTTCTGGACCTCCTACAAATGTCTTCAGAGTGTGTGAATGTCATACACATTTAAAAAATATTTTACTTATTTTATGTGTATGAGTGTTTTGCTTGCATACATGTAAGTACACCATGTACATGCAATGCCCCACAGAGACCAGAAGAGGTTATCGGCTCCCCTGGTACTGGAGTTATGAACAGTTGTTAGCTGTCATATGGATGCTGGAAATCGAACCCAAGTCTCTGGAAGAATAGCAAGTATTCTTAACCACTGAACATCTCTCTAAGCCCTGTCATATGAATTTATTACACAAAGAGTAGATTTCTCATAGCTTTCAAAAGATTATTGAAGACCTTAACAGAAAAGTCCAGTGTCAGTCCTTTTAAGTAACCAACCTTAACTGTTTTCAGTTCTATAAAGAATAAGTCATTTAGGGGCTGGAGAGATGGCTCAGCAGTTAAGAACACTGGTTGTTCTTGCAGAAGACCCAGGTTCGAATTGCAGCACCCACATGGCTGCTAACAACTGTCCATAACTCCAGTCCCAGGGGATTCTACAGCCTCTTCTGTCCTCCGCAGGCATTGCACGACGTGGGTGCACTTACCTACCACATGTCTGCTGTCCATAACTCCAGTCCCAGGGGATTCTACAGCCTCTTCTGACCTCTGCGAGCATTGCATGACACGGCTGCACTTGCCTACATGCAGGCAATACACACATACACATAAAAAATAAAAATTATAAATAAAAATGTTTAAAAAGAATAAGTCGTTTCATAGTTCAAATAACATTTCTATTTTGTTATTGCTATTGTTATGGCTGTTTTGGTTGTTTGAGGCAGGGTCTTATGTAGCCCATGCTTACCTCAAAACTGTCATATAGCTGAAGCTGAGCTCTATCATCCGCTCCTGTTGCCTCCACCTCCCACATGGTGGGATGACAGGGATACACCACCATGCCTGTTACTCTATTCTGCTTTATTTTATTATGATGCAATAACTTCTTTAGCCAGTTTGGGGGACTGAATAATTTTTGCAAGTTCTCCAAACATTTATTTATTCATCTTTCATTTATGAGGGCTCCTTGTTCTGGTTACTCCTAATGTTTCAACATTTTTTCAAATACCCTCCATTTTCCATTCCTCCACTACTATCTAAGCACCTTTCCAAGACCAATTATCGCTTTCACAGTTTTCTAAAAAGAGGTACTATCATCACAAAAAGTAATCTGTGTATGGTCATTCTTGTTTGCAAGCAGCCAAGTCAATATTCAAACTTAGGGGGAAAAAACCTCCAGAAATAAACCCATATATTTGCAGCTAAATTATCCCTGACAAAGTATCCAAGATAATTCAATGGAGAAAGAATAATCTCAGCAAATAAACTTCATCCCCACATGCACAAGACTGAAGTTGGAACCCTACCTACAACACATACAAAAATTAACTCAAACCAGGCATGGTGGTGCATGCTTATAATCCCAGCACTTGGGAGTTAGGGGCAGGAAGACTATGATGAGTTTGAGGCAGTTCTGGGATACATAGTGAGAAAGGCCCAGCAAAGAATGAAAGAAAAAGAGAACAAAAAGAAAAAAAGAAAGAAAAAGATCATCTAAATATAAAAGCTCAAACTGTAAAACTCTTGAAAAAAAGTTGTATGTAAATCTGCAGGAACTTAGATTAGGTAAGTTTTTTAGATAACAACAAAAGCATAGGTAACCAAGAAATACAAATAAATAGTACTTCATCAAAACGTAAAGCTTTAGTACTCTAAACGGCACCATCAACAGAAAGAAAAAAATGAAGGCCATTTCAAAGAAGATAAACACGTAGCCAATGAACACATGAAAAGATGCTAAATATCCTTAGTCATTAAGGAAGTTCAAACCAAAACCATACTGAGAATTTACTTCAAGCATATTGGGATAGCTACAATAATACAAGACAAACAAAAACCAGAAAGTAGCAAGTGTCTGTCAGAATGTGGGGACACTGAAGCTTTCATTCACTGCTGGTAAGCATACAAAATGATGCAGCTGCTTTGGAATTGGTTTGGCCCTTCCTCAAGAGTTAAATGTAGAGATACCATATGACCAACCAATTGCATTCCCAGGTATGTACTGAAAAGAACTGAAAATGTGCTCATTCAAAAACTCATACATACAAATGTTCACAGTAGTGACATTCATAGTGGCCAAGAGGGAAACAATCCAAGCTCATCATCTGATACATGAATTATCAAAATGTGGTTTATCCATATGATAAACCTATAAAAAGAAATGAAGTACTGATAGATGCTGTAACATGGATGATCCTTGATAATATTATTCAAAATAAAAGAAGCCCAGTTCAAAAATGCGACATATTGTATGATTCCCTTTATACGAAATTCCCAGAATAGGGAAACTCATAGGATTGGAAAGTATGACAGCTGCCAAGGGCTGGGAGCAGGCAAGAGAGAGAGCAACTACAAACAGGAATGGAGTTTCTTCCTGGGATCATGACAATGTTCTGCAATTAGATAGTATTTATTATAGAAGCTTGTGAATATATTAGAAACCATAGGACTGTATACTTTAAAATGATGAATATTGCAGTATGTGAACTATATTACAATTTTTAATAGGAAGTACAAACTGGGGTCTAACTCCAGACTATAAAGAGTTACCATTATATTGTATTAATTTATTGCCAACGGTGTAATTAACTGTTTGTAGCATTTACAAACTCTATTCAATTGCTTACTTTCTTTTTTTTAAGACAGGGTCTTACGTATCCCAGACTGGTCTTGAACTCATTATGTAGCGGAGGATGACCTTGAGTTCCTGATTCTACTGCCTCTACCTTCCTAACTCTGAGATTACAGGCCTACATCCTTAGTTCTTTCAATTGTTTTGCTAGGTCAGTGATTCCCTAAGTTTTTGCAATGCCCTGAGACATCTACAATGATGACAAAGTATCAGAAAATTATCAAGTCCAACCAAGTTTTTATTCACTTAAAAAATTTAAGTGACTGCTAAAAACATTTAATTCCTACCTCACAAGATACTTTAAGCAAGAGAAAGGGAAATAATAAAATAAAACACCGAGCAAGTATTGCAACTTCAAAAAGGTGTTGAATCACTGATGTGTGCAGAATTAAGAGGTTGCTAAATTCAAAAAAGAATGTGCCCTTGATAGGCTATGACCAAATGATAGGTAATCATCAAGAGTTCTCCAGAAAACACAACGATTTGTCATAAAAGTACATTAATGAAATTCTTGGAAGGGTAGAATCAATTGACATATTAAGAAATAAATACCCAGGCTGGAGATGGCTCAGCAGTTTAGAACGCTTGCTGTTCTTGCAGAAGACCTGAGTTTGAATCCCAGCATCCACATGGCAGCTAACAATTGTCTGTAACTACAGTTCCAGAGGATCTGACGCCCTCTTCTGACCTCCCTGGGCATTGCATGACACAGGTGCACTTACATACATGCAGACAATACATGCATACACATAAAATAAGCAATAAATAAAAATAAATGAATACCCACGTGCATACATCCATCCAAATAATTTAGTATATATATATATATAATAGTTCCTGTATAGTTTATCTTTGTTCTGTACCCTCAACAGGCTGAGCTTTAAGAAGGGGAAGGAAGAAGATGAAGAAGGGGGCAGGAGGAGGAGGAGGAGAAGAAAAAGGAAGAAATCACCCTCAATTAAAGACAGCTTATGGACGAGGTATCAGAATGTTCTGTGCCTGTACAGAAACACAGAGGGTTTCTTTTTTCTTTTTTTGAGACACAGTTTCATTGTGTAACCTAGGCTAGCCTCAAACAATCCTCTTGCCCCAGCCTCCCAAAGTGCTGACATTACAGTCATCAGCCACTACTTCTACCTAAAAAGAGGGGCTTTGTCAATGAAGGTGATTAAAAATTTAAAACATAATGCATTCTACATTAACAAGATCAAAAATAGATTTAAATGGTGCCCTCCAAATTTAGTATTAGCTAACTCTGATCAACAGGGAAGCATGATCTACACTTGGCAGAATCCTATTATTTCAAATGCCATTTGAACATAATTAAATACCCACTTATTCCTATGGCTAATGGTGATCTAGTTTTCATCTTCCAGGTCTGCTGAGTATGGCTCTGGAAGCTTATCTTCCTGGTGAGTCACAGTTCTTCCCCTTTCTTCCTAGGAAATCCCTAAGTGTGAAAACAAGCCTAACCTCTGGGCTGTAGATTGAGACTTAGACTAGCATTTTATGCTTAAAAAAAAAAACAATTAAAGCGAATATTCTTCAGACTATTAACATTAATCTCCCATGAGATTTTCCTTACAATACTAGAAACTAACTCCCTTCGTTGGGAGATGAGCAAATAAGCCCTGACTTAGTCTAATATTTCCTCAACTGAAAATGCTGTTCAACTAGGATGAGAATCAGCAGATGATCCATTAAGATGATTTCCAGATCAAATAACCTATCCTATTATTATACAGCTCTTATTGCTGTGCAAAAATGAAACCTTAGATTTCTGTAAACTAAATCCTAAAAGCATGAATCTTACTGATTTCTTTTTTATGTATTGGAGTCTTTTGCCTGCATGTACACTACGTACATGCAATGCCCATGAAGGCCAGAAGAGGGCATCAGATCCCCTGGAACTGGAATTATAGACAGTTGTTAGCCACCCTGTGGTGCTGGGAACTGAACCCAAGTGATCTGCAAGAGCATCCAGTGTTCTTTACCACTGAGCCATCTCTCCAGTCCCAATATGAATCTAATTTTCAAGTGTAACTGGAAAAGACAGCCACTGGTTGGCATTATCACCAAAGGAACTATAAATAAGCAGAGTGTATGACTGTCCCCTGCTTAAGTCAATGTGAAATGTAGATTGTTTTACCTCATTAACTCAAGAAAGTGATAAAGAATGTTCCAGTGCACAAATAAAAGGTAGGGGAACCAATTGTGAGCATAAACCAATGAAAATACCTTTGGAACTGAGAAAGAAAACAACCAAATCTTAGGACACTATTAGCAAATGACCTATTAAAGTTCAGAAGAGACCATCTGGAGCTCCATGAATGGTGTATATGATGGCTATAATCGCAGCACTTGGGGAGGCTGAGGCAGGAGGATTACAAGTTCAAAGCCAGTCTGAGGTACATAGTGAGTTCAAAACCAGCCTGGGTTACAAGTCATCTGAAAACATAAAGGGTAGCCTATGCACAGAATTCTTACCCAATGTAATAAATACTGAAAATAGAATCCCCCAAAGGGGGTCAGGTAGGTAATCAATGACTACGTAACTTAGAATCTCCCTGTATCCACAGCTAGCCTGGAACTCACTATGTAGACCAGGCTGGCTTTGAACTCATAGAGATCCGCTCGCCTCTGCCTTCTGAGTGCTGGGATTAAAGGTGTGCTCCACCACAGCCGGCTACAACTACAATTATTTGTGTCACACATTCACATATGATAGACACAAAGCACATTATTATTTTATAAGTCAAAAAACATTTGGAAATGTATCCCAAACAAATGATTAACATAATCGAGGACAATCACACGTTTCCATAGGTTCCCATAAAAGCCATAGGTTTGACTATGGTGTTTATGATGCTCATATGTCTTCCTGTTTAGGCCACGGTCCTTCTAGGGAAAGAACTGTGTCTACTGTTTTCTCTTAGGCTTTGTTCACACACAAAAGAGCTAAGACCTTGAGGTTGATTACTGACTGATATAAAGAACCAGATCCAGCTCCTGCCTAATAGGTTATTAATGCCTACTTAGTATTTTGTAGTACATGAATTTAATGCTATGTTAGTTTAAACAATTAGCTCTTAAATCTAACCTTTTGGATACTTTATACAATATACTAGTCATAAACATTAAAATGAGTATCAAAATATCAAAATCAAAAGTCCTAATTCCACTGCAAATTCAAAAGATTAATCAAAGTAACCTAGGAATGGATATGCCAAGGTAATTTATGATGATCGACAAACATCCTAAGTATGATTCATAGCACTTTTATCTTAATGCAGATTACCCTGGCAAGGTTATAAGACTGAGGAACAAATGAAGAACAAACTTATTTATGTAGTCTAATACAAACTTTCATCCATTTTAAGACTGCATTCGAAAGGGTCTGTTTCATAATGAACTATTCTTTTTTAAAAAATATTTTATTATTTTTATTTTATGTGTATTCGTGTATTGCCTGCATGTAGATAAGTGCACCCATGTTGTGCAATGCCCGCGGAGGTCAGAAGACGCTGTCAGATCCCCTGGGACTGGAGTTACGGACAGTTGTTAGCTGCCATGTGGGTGCTAGGATTCGAACCCGGGTCTTCTGCAAGAACAGCCAGTGTTCTTAACCGCTGAGCCATCTCTCCAGCCCCATGAACTATTCTTAAATGTTCAGTGAATGTTCAAATATGCAGTGGTCCACCTGGATGGGCAGTCATTTCTACCTCTACTGAATAAAACTGGAAACATATTTATGTAGGGCAATCTATGAATTTTAGTCTGAGAGGACCCCAAGTTCAGGTCAAAATCAAAGAACAGAGAACAGAGGCCTATTTGAAACCAAGCTTCTACTCTCACAGGAACTACATGGATCCTAGCAACACTGAACAAAAGCCTATAGGCAAAACGATAGAGGATTCTGGACTATAAACCATTTTTATATCTGTATACATTAACACACGTTACTCTCCTGAATTCGCTTGTCTGCCGTGCCTACCCGTTATGTTCCTATCAGAGAAAATTGCAAATATTGGGATTTCGGTTTGTTATCAGATCATCTGGTCTCTGTAAGAGGATAATCCAGAGCCTGGGGATACTGTTCATCGAGCAAAGGAGCCTGACCTGCGGAAAGAGGCTGAGACAAAGCCCAAGGTCACGCAGTCAGAGCACTGCAGAGAGACAAGAATTCAAGTAGGCTAACTCTTACAAATGACACTTTGCTAGCCCAGTTAGACTGAACCAATATCCTAGTGTGTAGTCAGGCCAACCCCGGGTGGAACATTGTCACATTATTCAACATCCCTCTAACACATTTAATTTATATTGTATGCCATCCAACAGTTTCATAAGCTTATAAGATTTCTAGGGAAAAAATACAGGATCTGGAAGTTTGACTATCAAAAATGTCGTATGCTTATGATCATGAGGAATTAAAAAGATGAAAAAGTAACAGAGAGAAAGATCCACAGAACAGAGAACTCTACAGTCCATAGAAAACTTTCATCAGAGCTTTGAGACATGAAAATTGATAGAGACATGTACTGACCCTTCGAGGGAAAGGAAGTAAAGGGAAACTAGCAGACTGCAAAGGGCAGATGACTGACTTAAGTAGGATTTTCTTTTCTCCACTCATCTATCTGATCCTCTTATTTGGTTGTATGACCCAATGCACTGAGATGCACTTTTCTAGCCTCTTCTGTATACTGCCCAGTGACGAACACATTTGTTGAGAGTCTGGCAATAGACACACTAAAACAATACTGCCTTTGTACCAAAATTTCAAAACGTGACTATATTTAGGGACAGTGGGATGGCTCAGCAAGTAAAAGTGCTTGTTGCTGAAACTGATGACTTCAGTTTGATCCCCAGATCCAAATCATAGGAGAGAACTGACTCCAACAAGCTGTCCTCTTACCTGCACATTTGCATGGCGGCGTGTGTACACACACAAACAGAGAGCAAAAAATATATGAAAAAAATTAAGTGACTATATTTAAGCCCTCTTGAACTGTGTTATAGCCAGTATGAACATGTTACACCTCTTATTTTGATGATGCAATGTTCCAAGTTGGGACATTCAGCTTAAGAAGGCAGGTTATAGACACAGAGCTTTCTTTTACACAGAACAGAATGAAAAGTCAACTCTAAATGGAAATGGAACACCATCCTATCTCCTGTAGCAGCTGAGTCCCATGCCTAACACCTTGAAATTTAGGAAGACCTATAAAGATTGAACGACAGACACTCGGGGCCAAGCAGCATCTCTAAGAACAACCATTTGAGACATATTTTATGCCTCAGCCCTGTTTCTGTCTTTCAGGGCTCTACATCCTTGTTCGTAAAGGGAAAAATTGAGTCCTAAGGGACCTAATTGAGAGACACCATTCTTTCCTCTTCATCAAGCCAATAAGGTTTGCTGAGTGGTAAAGACACACTCCGTCTATAGTTTCCTTCTTAATTGTTGTGGTGTCAGCAGGTTTTATGGGAGGAGGGAATGGGAAAGGTTCAGTATTCAGAACACTATTTGGATGCAATTATGAGACTCCACTGGCACTATTTTAAGATCTACAAGTTGGAGCAAGTTGCACTGTTCTTATAGGAGGGAACAACTAAACCAATTTTATCTAAATCAATTCGCGCTGTTTGATGATATGTTTGTGAAGCAACGAAGTCGCTCTTATTTGCAGCAGTGCTTCCCAGAAGCGGTCTTGCAAGATACAACATGGTGGGTGAGAATCCTAGTAGTCAGGGAAGTGAACAGGAGAGGCAGCCCGCTATGGCCCCTAGCCTCTCTCCCTACTCCACACATCACCTTTCCCCCTCTTCCTAGCCTGGATCTACAAATAGACCATTTAGGATAGAACAAGCATGAGCCCAAAATACTGGGTAAAGTCTGGGGCCTCATCCCAACCAGCACAGGCCTCTGCACATTAAAGGTGCTTAAAAGACATTGACTCACTGTTGCCAGTTGTTAATCATGTCTATACAGCCAGACCTAAAATTATCTATGCCATTTTTTAAATTAGGCATTAGCCAACTGCCCCCATATAGGCTAAATACGGGTGAGATTATGTATTCAATGAGTCTGACTCAGATTGTTAGATTAAAGATCAATATAATCTGATTTATGGCTCAACTTAAAATAATCACCATTGTTCTCTGCACCTACATATATATTCATTCAGTTGCATGCATTAGGTGAAATGAACTGACATAAGATCCAGATACAATGATACACTGGAATCCCAAGGGGGATGAATAATAATGACAAATTGAGGATTCTGTAAACTAGTGTCACTACTTATACACCCAGTCAATCCAATAACCCCAATAAAGGGTAAATGAAGTGCTTTCTTTGAAAAGTATAATGCTGAGGGTTTATGAGATCTTTTTCAAAGGACCAAGCCTAGTACACAACATTATGTCTTTTATACAAGAGCACCAACTATGAAAGAAAGGCAATACAAATATGGAAAGCCCATGGTGAAGCCACAGCAGCATCAGACTTAGGATGAACTCTTTGATCTTCTTGGCTCCTAGACTAGTATTTCAACCACATGAATCAAGTTGTGAAGAACAATCAGGAGAAATGTAATTCACATTATGAGTCTGTATTAAGTTAATTGATTGAGCAGGAATATATAAAAATAGCAGATTGCTTCTCCCTCAGGGCTGTGACAAGTGGGGAGGGGGTAGAAAGGTATGTATGGGGGAATGGTACTCTACAGTAGAGCAAAAGGTCCCAAAGTAGAAGGGGAAAAAAAAGGGGGGGGGGGATATGAACTGTATTTGGCAACCCCACTTTCCATTGGAAACTGTAAAGAGAACTGATTTGAGTTCAGTCAACCCTTATCCTCCAACATGAGTATTGGACAAATTAATCCCCACACAATACTTGTCTATCATTACAATTTCCAATGTATTCCTTCATAAATACTCCTCAGAGACACACAACCAGTGCCTTTCAACCAGCCCCACATTCAGAAATCCTCAAAAAGGCAAAGTAGCTGAGAATCCAGAAGGTGCCTTGCTGGGCTACAGTGGTTGATAGGGAAACGCTGAAGTTGGAGGGGCTCTACGGAGAATTTTGGGTGGGCAAATGTTGTGAGGCAGAAATAAGTGGAGTAATAGTGACCGCACATAAGAAGAGTGTGGAAGAGAGAGCGAAAGTGTGGAGCCCAACCATCCCCAGGATCCTAATTTCCTGCTCTAAGTAGAAATGCCTCCGGGAAAAAAAAAAAAAAAAAATAGCTGCACACGAAGTGAGAAGTAACCTAAACCAGATCAATGCCAGTAATGTTACAGTAAATCTGCTCTGCCGTTATTTACTTAATTCTCACAAACCAGAAGTGGAAAAACCCCATATTTCCCTAATTCAGTCTCAGTGTGTCCTGGGGACACACAAGTTTTCCCTCTCCCCCACAGCGCTGGTTTCACAGTTAGGCCAGAAATAAGGACCCACCCAGATAGAGATTTGAAGATCGCTCCACAGAAAAAAAAAGGGGGGGGGATTAAGTTTCTCCAGAGCTCCTGGGGCCAGCGGGGTGTCCACAGCCTCGCAGGCTGCAGTGCCAGCCGGGCTAAGCAGACCGAGCTGGGGGCGCCGCCCGGGCCGAGGACGGCGACTGCGGGAGCGTGGGAAGGCGGCAATGTTGTTTCCCAGACTCGCGCTGGGCGCCAGGAGAGCTGCTCCTCTGCGTCCCCAGCTCCGCCGGCCCAGCGCAAGGCCTCAGGCCGCTCCCTTCAGCGACCCGGGAGTGCAAACTGCATCTCAGGAGGGCAGCGGCGGGAACCGAGGCCACCGCAGCGTGACAGGGAGCCCGGGCCCTGCCACCGCCGCCGCCGCCTGGAGCCCCGCGGATCCCGGTCACCCGTTCCCTTCTCGCTCGGGTGCCCTCGGCCCGGGCGGCACCTGAGGAGCAGCAGGAGCCCGGGCGGAGCCCTGCGCGGGTGGCGATGCTCGACCCCGGGGCCGCGGCGAGGGGGCGCGTTTTACCCATATTGTTCCGAGCTGCCAGCCATCTCCTACGCTCGCCCAGGAGCGCCGGGCACTCGCCGGCCTCCACAGCAAGCCGGCTCGGGCTCCGGCTCCAGCGCGAGCTCCCGGGCCGCTGTCGCCGCCGCCACCACTCTAGGCCGCCGCCCGCCTTCGCTGCCGCCTCAGCCGCCGCTGCCGCGGCGCAGCAGCCGGGATCCGCCAGCCCGCGCGCCCCTCAGGGGACAGCACGGCGACCGCCACGCCACCGCGGCTGGGTCTCCCGGGCTAAACTTAAAGAGTTTTCGCCCCGCAGTCCAGAGGCAGCACCATGACACCACCGCAGCACCACACTGTCATTTCCGCCGCCGCAGAGGAAAAAAAAAAAAAAAAAAAAGGCAATCCCTTGGAAAGGAGGGTGGAGTGGGGGCAAAGCAAAGCCGAGGCTAGCACCCCAAGGGAGCACTGGGAGGGGCCCCCGCAGAAGAGGCGCGAGGCCACCTTCCTAGGCTCACCTTCTGCCGCCCCCGCCACTCCCAGCTCCCCCAGCCCCTCCTCTGGAGGCGCGTTTACGTGTTTTCTACCCTGGCAGGAGTGACCGGAGAAACCTGAGCAAGCAAAGGCAGTGGGTGGGTGGGGTTCGGATTACTACTGTACCTACCAGCTGATTCCCGCAGCCTTTTCTCCAGCGCCCTGTCATCTTGAAAGAAGACACAGGGAGAGGGAACCTGGAGGGCTGGCGGGCAGGCTTGTGTGTGTGTGTGTGTGTGTGTGTGTGTGTGTGTGTGTGTGTAAGAGAGCGAGCGAGCAGAGTATGTGTAAAATGCAGAAGGAAGAGTATGGCCAAACTCTTCTTCCACCTACGACCCCACTAGCCTCACAAGCCCCCAGATTAGAGCAAGGGAAAGGCCGTGGCACCCGCCAATGAGAAGAGTGTGCCTGGATCCTCTGCACAGGTCCTCCTGGTGAAGCTGCTTTATGCAAAGTTAACTATAGAGTAAAATAAAAATAGTGGAGGAGGCAGAAAAAGGCAGACAATTGAAGGAAACCCAACCCCTCTCTCTTTTTTACAAAGGGAGAATGGCTATGTCCTATTGGCCTTGGACACAAGTTGTTCAGATGGATTAAAGCCACTAAAAGTGAGAGGGCGGGTAAGGCTTTTGTTTGGTTTGGTTTTGCACCTTCAAATCCTTGACCAACAAACAAGAGGGTCATTACTAAGAGGACAATGGGGCAGAGGCTAGCTATCCAGGTATTCAGTGTCCCTAATAAGCTGATTGGTCCATTTGGAACCCTGGAGCCTCCCATTGGTCTGGAATCAGCCTGCCTGCTGACCTGTCATTGGCTCAAAGACCACCGCCCCACTCACAAGGTGGTTGGGAGAAGGAGGCAGCCCCAGAGGAGACTATTTGTAACAGCGAGCAAAAAGGAGAAGAAACAGAAACCAGAAAACAACCCTTCTCACGTGGGCCTCCCATTACTGTGCTTGGCAACAGATCCAGAAAAATTAAGGTAGCACTGGGTGTATCCTGTCAGGGAACCAATAGTAATCAGCCAACACCCCTATTAAACAATGTGCTGGAGAGCACTGAGTTGGAAATGAAGGCAAAATCACAACCACACTACCTTAATCAAAGTACAACTTTGTACAGAAAGTTAATGTGTTATACCAAAAGCACAGACACCAAAAGCAAAAATAAACAAATGAGTCTGCATAAAAATTAACATCTACACAGCAAAGGACACAATCAACAGAGTTAAAGGCAGCCTACAGAATGGGAGAAAATATTTGCAAACCACATCTGATAAGGGTGTAATATCTAAAATATAAAAAGAAGTTCTACAGCTCAATAACAAAAATTCCCTGTATTTTAAAATGGGCAAAGAACTTGAACATTTCTCAAAAGAAGATAAACAAATGACCAACAAATGAACAATAAGATGCCCAACGTCACTAATCATCAAGAAAAATGCAAAACAAAATGATAAGGAAAGTTCTGGGGATTTGTCTCACATGGTTGAAAAGATGGTACTGTATATTTGGTAATGGTGGGAAGGGTAAATTCTATGTCATGTGACTTTTGACACAATGAAACATTGGATATAGTTTTTAAATTAGTAATTCTTGGAGCTGGAAAGATGACTTAGGATAAGAGCACTTCCTGTTCTTCCAGAAGACCAGGGGTCATTGCCCAGAATCCATTAACTCCAGTTCCAGGGCATCTGACACCCTCTTCTGGCCTCCATGGGCACTGCACACCTGTGCTGCACTTACATACATACAGACAAAACATTCGTATATACACACAAAAAATAAATCTTAAATGTTTTTAAGTTAGTAAGCCAAAACTCTGCTGACTGACATAACAGACTTAGTAAATATGTCAACATTAAAAATAATGATATGTGTACATATGGTTTGTGTGCATCTATGAATACATTGGTCTGGAATCAACTTGCCTGCTGAGAGACCTAAGATTTTACTCAGTAAACAAAGGTAAGTGCAGAACTATGTGTGATCTGTGACTACTTGTGTGAAAAGGGAGGAGGCATGTTTGTATATGTTTGTATATATAAACTATTCTGTAAAGATATCCAAGAAATTTGTCATGCTGGTTGCCTATAGCTCCATCATAGAAAGGACAGAATCTTACTCAGCTTTCTGTCACTGCAACAAAAATCTAAGAAACAATGTAGGAGGAAAAATTTACTTTGGCTCATGATTTCAGAATTTATAGCCTGTCCCTGGTCCCTTTGTTTCGGAGCCTATGGTGATGAAGCAGAAAATCTTAATGGGGACTATGTGGAGGAGCAAAGTTGCTGGTCTCAAGAAAAGATGTGTGGGGCGGGGGAAGAAAAGGAAGGAGGAGGAGTCCAGAGTTTGAGGATACATATACAGTGACTTACTTTCTCCAACCAGGTCCCACCTCATAGTTTTAGGGTCACTGGTCCCTTTGTTTCGGAGCCTATGGTGATGAAGCAGAAAATCTTAATGGGGACTATGTGGAGGAGCAAAGTTGCTGGTCTCAAGAAAAGATGTGTGGGGCGGGGGAAGAAAAGGAAGGAGGAGGAGTCCAGAGTTTGAGGATACATATACAGTGACTTACTTTCTCCAACCAGGTCCCACCTCATAGTTTTAGGCACTTTTTAATAGTTCTTTAAGCCAAGAATCCATCAATGAACAAATCCATCAATGAGGTCAAAGCCTCCATGATTCAACTTACTTCCCAAAGCCTACCTCTGAACACTAGTATACTGGGGACCAAGCCTCCAACACATAAGTTTGGGGAAAACATTTCAGATACAAACTATAACATAGAAAGCATTCAGTGATGCATATGTTATTTTGTATTGCTTGAAATTTTAAGTTGATTTTTCGGAAATAATTTTAAACAGAAAGGAACAGAGAAAGCAGTGTGGAGGTTTCTAGGGGCCAATGAAGGAGAAATGAAGAGGTACTGTTTAAAGCAAACACAGTTGTTGCCTGAGATTTTTTTTCAATTCTCAAAATAGTATGCTGCACAGCATATGCAACTGAATTGTGCACTGAAGAATGGTTGAAATGGAAAATTACATGTTATGTGTATTTTACCACAGCGAAATTAAAAAATGATAAAAGGGGAAGTATACAGAGCACATACAGATTACTACATTTATGTAAATACGTATGTATGTCTTGGTAAATGCATGGAAGAGCCTGGAGATACCTCATAAACAGTGTGAACCTAGAACTGAGGTTGGTATTTGTGGAAATCTTTTCATAACTCATTATTCTGCACTGAGAATGTCTTTGATAGTTTAAAACCCCCCAAAATTAAGGTGTGCCTTCCCCCCCCCAAAAAAGTTTAGTCCCGAATTGAGAGAGAGAGGTCAGTTGATCCCCAAGAATTCTTCTTCAGTCTCAGGTGATATGATCTCCACAGAGTAATGGAGAATTTTCTAAAATGTAAAGGAATGACCGCTTTCATTGGAGATGTACCTGAGCAAAGCTAGCTAGTGGTAGAACTGACATAGAGGAGATTTGCGTTTAATGGCTTTTCTCTTCCTTTAGAAACCATCCTATCCTTTCTCTCTTAGCAATCCCCACTCCACCTGAGTTTCCAGTGTTTCAGAAACAGTCCCTGATTTACCAGAACTTTATACAGAGCTCGGTAACCCTGTCTTGCCTCCCTAGTGAATGTTCTGGACCTTTCTTTTCCCTCCTCAAAACTTAACAGCTGCTGGATCCCTTTCACAAAGGACCTTGCTAAGTGATTACGGAATTCAATCAACTAAGTCAAGCTAAATGTTAATAGCTTCATTTGTCTCTCTATTAGAAGATAATATTTTAATTTTAACAGAGGCCTTCAATATATTAATTCAAAGGAATGACTAATGGCTTGTGTGGGTGGGAATGGGGGATGAGGAGATTTTGCTAATCACATCACATAAGCATCTGCTTTGAAAATATCCCCACTTTCAATGGTTTTATGCAAATTGCTCACTGTAAATTTATTAAAGTAAATGTTTTGTATGTGACAGGATATGCAAAATTGGCTGCGAGTATGTGATGAAAGTATTTGTTTATAATTATTTAACGATTACCTTTGCATATAGCATATGTTGATCCTATTAACAAAATGAATCTGGCCCATGAAAAAAAAAAGGCGCTTGACAGATTCAGCTGGAGGTGTTTAATTGAATTAATCTGAGGCAGACTCACCACAGGCCGACAGTATGAAAGGGACAGCTCATAGGCTATTTTTTTCCAGCTAAGAATGTAAGGGGGAGGGAGTGGCTCCAGATACTTTCTACAGAGAACAGCACAGAGGCCAGTCTGTTCAAGAAGGAAAAAAATCACAGAAGGGTGATTCTGTTGTACAAGTGAATCATTGCATAAGAGGACCTTCATACTGCTCTCAAAAGAAACAGCTAGTTGTCTGAAATCCAGAGGTTGACCAAAGACTTTTCTAACCAAGCAGCTCTTAGCAGGATGGTGAGAAAAAAGGCACTTTTGGCATGGACTTGTCAATAGGACATTGTTCTAAAACCCTAGTAGTGAACTGGCTCTGTAGACTGCTTAAGAGAGAGTGGTTCAAAATAAACATGTTCACAATAAACGTGTTCGCAATATGGAGAAATGGCATGCCCCTGATACTTTTTATTCTTCTTTCTGCTTTCATCAATTTGGTAACTTCTGAATTATGTTTGTTCCAGTACTTAAGTATGTTTGTGATCTGTGTTGCATTGGTTAATATTTTTCCAGAGCTTTAATGTGTCATCAGGTTCAAGCTCAAACCTTACTGTTGGACAGGCCTCCCTTAACCAGCAATGTTAGCTCACTTAGAGTCTGGCTTTCACAACACCATATATTCTTTATTCTCCCATCATCTCACTGCCTGTTCCTCAGGCTCCGTTGCTTCCTTCTCCTGCTTTTCTACCCCTGAAGTTGTCATACCCCGAGCTCAGGCCTTAACTCCTTTTACCATTAACACTCACTCCCTATGGGACCTCCCCAAATCCTATTATTTAAAGTGAAGTCCATATGCTGATGGGTCTCACTTTCATTTTTCCAGATCAGAGGTCTACCTTGGAACCAGGCTGGCAATACTCACCTGTGAACTGTAAAAGTCCATCTACTTGCCTTATAGACAGTGCTAACAGTGTGGTTAAAAGAGAACTCTTATAGTTTCTACCCCTCCTCATTTCAGTTAGCAGCACCACCCAACTACTTAAGCCAGAACCTAGGATGCTGTCCTTGATACCTTTCTTGCCCCAGTGCCCAGCATCCAGTAATTTCTGATCAAGTCAGACTTTGGTTTCGCCTCTTCTACTTTCATTAAGGATTCTGGCCACTGATTTTTTCAAAATAGAAATCTGATCATTTCAAGCCCCATTCCCTGCTTAGAACATTTCAATCTCTTCTAACTGCCATTAGAATAAAATTCAAATTACATAAAGTATACAAGACCTGGCATTAGCTAGTCCCTGCTGACCTCTTCAACTTCATGTTACCTGACTCTCATCATTGCCTATGACAGGCCATGCACACTGGCCTTCTGACTTCCCTCCAGCCACACACTGTTCTTGGACACCCCCTCCCACCCAAGAATTTTTCATGCTCTTTTCCTTCTGCTGGAGTGCTTTTTCCTTCCACTCTTCACATGGCTGTCTAATGCCTTCTCTCAGATTACACATCACCTTATCAGGCAAACCTTTCTGACTGATCTATCTGAAGTAGACCTCCCCTCATCTTCATCATCCTCTGATGTAGCACCCTAGTATCAAAATATCACATATGTTTATTTAATGCCTCCATATATGCGTGCACAAAACAGAAATGCATTCCATGAAAGTGAGAGCCTTGCCTGTCTCTATCAAAGGTCTTTCTCTAACATATCAAACAGTACCTGGATCATAGAAGATGCTAATATTTGCTCCATGAATGGCAGTAAACTGAGGAAAGAGTATAGTTCAGAGCTGACCTTTGCAATCCAACCTAGATTTACCCTGATATACAATCCATAATGAGAGTATTGCACATGGAGAAGATTCTTGGCAGAACTAATACATTCATAGCAGGCCCATGATGGGAGGCCTCAACTCAGAGCCTCAACTACCTATATGTCAATTCTTAAACTGGCTCTATAAACACTAGTGTCCCTCAAGATATTAACTGATATTCTGAGAAAAAAAGGGTTTGATCAAGCATGCGTAGGAAATGCTGCAGCCTGACCCTCTCAGAGACTCACAGCACACATTATCATATTAAGACTCTAAGAAGTCCTGCCAGAAAGAAAACCTATTTCTGATTTGTTTAACATTGACTCAATATATTTGACCATGAAATATTTATGGTATATCTATATATTAACATCTCACAGGAGGTTAGGACTGTATGTAGAGTGCCTGTTTAGCATGTGTAAATCTCTGGGTTACATCCCTAATATCACAATAAAACAACATCTCACAGGGCCCAACACTCTTTCAAAACATAGTTTTGGAAACACTGCTATATATTTGTAGAGATAAAGACAGAGAGATATGTCTGTGTGCAGGGATGTGTGTGCCTGTGCATCTCTGCGTACACGTGTGTCCCTATCCTGGATATTGATCAAAGATAGCATAAGATTCAAGGCAATAAATTCCAATTCAAAGACTGACCTGTGAGATTAAGTAGAGTTTGACACAAATTTACAAAGGCAATGATTGAAGATGGTACATCCTGCTACTATAAGGGAACTGGCCTGCAGTGGGTGAACAGTACTATTCTAAATTAATTCAAATGTTCCAGCCTCAAAGAATTACACCTAGGTTGCTGAAAATCTGGAAAGAAGATTAATCAAGATAGCTCAGTTGGTGAAGTACTTGCCATACACCTATAAGAATTTGCTACCCACCATATAAAACGTGGATGAGGCGGCACATGCTTATAATCCCAGCATTGGGGAGGTAGAGACAGGTGAGCTCTCAAGCTTGCTGGCCAGCCAGCCTAGCCTAATCAGGGAACCCAAGGCTCCAATAAGAGACTGTCACAAGGGTCTGGAGAGATGGCTCAGCGGTTAAGAGTACTGACTGCTCTTGTAGAGGACCCAGGTTTGATTCCCAGCACCCACTTGGTGGCAATGAACCGTCCTTAACTCCAGTTCCAGGGGAATCTGAAGCCCTCTTCTGACCTCCACTGCATTGCACGACATGGGTGCACTCACTTACATGCAGGCAATACACTGATACACATAAAATAAAAAATAAATTTTGAAAAAGAGACTGTCACAAAAAACAAGGAGGATGGCTCATGAAGACCAGCATCCAAAGTTGACTTCTAACCTCCACATGCATGTATACACATGTATATATGCATCCGAATATACATGAACATACGCAGACAGCCACATTCACATGAATATACACATAAAGATCAATGAAGTACTGTCAGTGATCCTTAAGAAAACACAAAAATGGGGCTGGAGAGATGGCTCAGCAGTTAAGAGCAAAGATGGCCCTTACAGAGGACCCGGGTTCAAATCCTAGCACCCACATGGCGGCTAACAATCACCGATAACTCCAGTTCCAGGGGATCCGATGCCCTCCTCTGACCTCCGTGGGCATTGCATGACACGGGTGCACTCACATACATGCAGGCAGTATACTCATACACATAAAATAAAAATAATAAAAAAAGAATACACAAAAATAAGGAGATGTATCAATATCAAATTCAAAGACTGGAGGTAAGCAGCTGTTAGAAAGGAAAGCGTGGAGCTGGGTATGATGGCACTTACCTTTGATCCCAGCACTCAGGAAAGGCAGGCATATTTCTATGAGTTTGTCTACATAGCAAGTTTCAGATCTTCTGGGTCTGTACAGTAAGACCCTGTCAAAAGAAGGAGGAGGAGGAGGTAAAAACAAGTGGGTGCAACTAAAAGTTGATTTGAGGGGCTGGAGAAGACGGTTTAGTGGTTAAGAGCACTAGGTGCTCTTGCAGAGGACCTGGAGGACCTGGGTTCAGTTCCCAGGACCCACAAGGCAACTAACAACTGCTCTTAACTCCAGTTCCAGGAGAATCTGACCCTCTCTTCTGGCCTCCACAGACACTGCACATGTGTCACACTTACGTACATGAAGGCAAAACAGTCACACACACAAAATTAAAAAATACATAAAACATTTTAGTTAAAATTTGAAGCCAGATGCATATAACTCTTTCCCTTACCCGTTTCATTCTCTCCTTTGGCTCTTTGAACTCTCCATATTGGTCCATGTTTATGGTCTCTGCATTTGCTGTTCTCTTGGCCTAGAGTAGGGATTGCCAAACTTCTCCTGTAATAAGCAAATGGAAATATTTCAGGCTTTGTGAGCCATATGATCTCTGTCCCAACTACTCAGCTCTGCCGTTGAGTGCAAAAGTAACCATAACAATATATAAACAATAAACCTTGACTTCAAAAACAGACTGTGGACCAGATTTGGACCAAGGGCCATGGAGTGTTGTTCAATGTGGAGCATACATTGTAAGAATCCTCATATGACTAATCCTTTTTATTCAAAATTTAACATAAACATTACTGTGTCAGATTGCATCATCCAATATAAAGTAACTAGATATTGATTGCTTTACTTGCAGAGGCAGGTGGATGGAGGCCAGCCTGGTCTCCATATCGAGTTCCAGGGCAGCTCGGGCTACAGGGAGATCCTGTCTCAAAAAAACCAAAAAATAAAAAATAAATAAAAACTAGCTATTTTTATTATCTCTATTGTACCTATCCCAAACTGGTATTTTCCTGTTTATTGATTCATCTCCACCTCCCACACAAAGCAAAATAATAACTAGTATTTATTAAGCTCTTTTTTGTATGTTTGGTGGTGTTCTAAGTACTTTATATGCATTAACTCTTTTAATCTTAATAATAACTTCCTGACAATAATCCTTAAATGACTCATTTTATAGATGAGGAAATGAAGATTGAGGGATTAGTTTATTTCTAGTTGTGTAAGTGAGTCAGTGGTGACTCCAGGATTTAGATCCTGACTCCTAAGCAGAATACTATGTTATATCTATCTATGTTATATCTATAGAACACTATGTTATAGCTCCCCAGTGTTTGGCTCTTGTCTGCCTTGTTTACAGATGGCCCTAGAACAAATGCCTGGCATTTGGTGAACAGTCAATAAATAAATATATGTTAACTTAATGAAAATTCTAAAATATTCTATTAAAAGGAGACAGCATTCAATAAGTCTGTAAGGTGATTTCCTTTTTGATAAGGTGACTGGATATAAAAAGCAAAAAGTAGAATTTTGTGGTTCATCATACTTTAGCAAAACATTAAACATGTTTTTTTTCTTGAAAGTCATTATACAAGACCTTTCCAGTCACATGATGCTGTTTCTTTTTTCTTTATTTTTGTTGATTGTCATGGCATTTTTTGGTTTCCTAGTTCCCTATATACTTTTACTCTTGTTACCTTGTCCTTTATGTGATCTCTCCGTCCCTCATCAGCCCCTAAACTATAGGTATTAACCAAGATTCCATCTTCAATCCTTGGCGCTTCCCTTTTTTTTTTGACATGCAAACATAAATGAATCTTATTCAAAGTATTCTTATAAAAATGACTAACATTTCCTGAATTATATTTTCTTTTTTTTCAGAACAACAGGTACATTTATTCAGAAATATACCCAAGTACAGATAAATCTCTTCCTCCTCAGGTATTTTTTAAGAACTTCAAAACTAATAATGATAAAGTTGGTTTATTTATAAAATGACTACCAAGGATCTCAAAGCATAAAATTAACTGGTTTCAACGTTAGGTAGATGTCATTCTCATGATTAACAGCACTAGCAAAGTATCACTCTACAAGTAAAATAGGTGGAGCTAAGATGACTATATGTTTTAGGTTCCATTAATTTTTTTTGTCTTTTTGAGACAGAGTCTCCCTGTAGTCCCAGCTGGCCTGGAAATCACTACGTAGACCAGGCTGGCTTCCATCTCACAAAGATCTTCGTGCCTCTGCCTCCCGAGTGCTGGGGATTAAAAGCATCCACCACCATGCCTGCTGTTTAAAAAAACAAAAAAAAACCAAAAACAAAAATAAAACTTTATTATTTTATTTTTTACATATATAAGGGTTTCGTCTGCATGTATGTAAGTGCGCTCATGTTTTATAATGCCCACGAGAGGTTAGAACAGGGCATCGGATCCCCTAGAGCTGATGTTATAGACAGCTGTTATCCACAATGTGGGTGCTGGGAACCAAACCTGGTTAGAGGGACTTAAAGGACAGTTTTTGCCCCTTGCTCTCCAAGATCAACTAAGTTCCAGGAGACTATGGAACATCTCTCAAAATGTCCTGTAACTGTGGTGAGTCACCTGTCCTCTTGTTCAAGGAGGACATGGAGACCCCACCAGATGGACTTGAACCAGTGTCCAGTCTACAAGGAGGAGGGTCAACTCAGAGGAAACATCTCATTTGTGCTTCAAGTGAAACCAGACATGGTCGAGCAGGACCTTTGGCTTGTCTTCACATAGATGGAACTGGTAAAAGAAAGGAGCCAGGAGCTCCTCCCAAGCCCAAGTGACCTCTGAGGAACAAATCCTCAAATGACCTTAATAAATTGATTTATTTGGGCCAACTGTATGGTCTTAAACACCCAAAAGGAAAGTATAACTAAAGAGTAAAGAGTAAAGTGTATTTCTTTAAGAGTTCAAGGGATTACACTTCCCAGACATTAGACATTAGGCTTAAGTCAATATAAAAGGTTATTTAGGCAATTACTTCTCATTGATGATTTTGTTCCTAACCAACCAGAAAGTGCTGCTCAGATGTAAGACTTCAAATTTGGTCTCCAATACTGTAGTGTCCACCTGTAGCTAAGGGAGACAACCAGCTATTATTCTAAAATGATGGATAAATTTG
>NW_008355642.1:4202266-4215545 GCF_000622305.1 Nannospalax galili
GTCCTGAATCTATCACTCTAGTGTCCAGCCTTGGAAGACAAAAGACAAATGAGAAGGAGCTATTTGGAAGCCCTTGTCAAGAAACTCCAATGGACTCTCTTATGAACATTTGAAAATTGCCCTGTTCTGACTTTTTTCTAGTTCCCTGTCTAGAACTTGTAATGCTAATTACTCTTGCCTTTACTTCTCCTTCACATCTCCTATTCACGATTCAAGGACTTTCTTTTCCCCCCTAGAGATAAGAGTTATGCAATTTAGGAGTCTCTTAGGAGTACCGAAGGGGTACTCCAAATGCCTCACTCTGCATCCCTGTTCAGCATGGAATAAGCCAGAGCAGTCTGCGTCCCGATTCCCTATTGGCAATTTGGGTAATCTCTTTAGAGTGTGATAAGAATAGGAGGTAGGATTTGGCTAGCCAGTTAAGGTAAAAAGACCCCAAAGAAAAGTAGCCACTTTCTTGGCTAAAACTCACAATGTCCTTGGGCCTCTTAGCAACATACTCCATTCCAAAGGCCAAAAATGTTGAAAATATTTGGGACCTTTTTTCTAATTCTTAAAAGATTTTTAGGGTTACCTCTTCAGAGGGGGAAATGTTAGAGTAGCCAAAAGCCCCATAAAAAAAATAAAGAGCCGGGCGTGGTGGCGCATGCATTTAATCCCAGCACTTGGGAGGCAGAGGCAGGCGGATCTTTGTGAGTTCAAGGCCAGCCTGGTCTACACAGTGAGTTCCAGGACAGCTGGGGCTACAGGGAGACCCTGTCTCACAAAGACAAAAAGAAGAAGAAGGAGAAGAAGAAGGAGAAGAAGAAGGAGGAGAAGAAGAAAGAAGAAAGAGTACATGAAGTTATCAGAAAAAGTGATGGGGAGATATAGGAGGAGTTGGGCATGGATTTGATCAAAATACCTTATACACATGTATGAAATTCTCAATAAATTATTTGTTAAAAACAAAACCTTATTATTTTTTATTTGTTTTTTACATATATAAGGGTTTCATCTGTATGTATGTAAGTGCAGTCATGTTGTATAATGGCCACGGGAGGTCAGAACAGGACATAGGATCCCCTGGAACTGATGTTATGGATAGTTGTTATCCAGCATGTGGGTGCTGGGAACAGAACCTGGGTCCTCTGCAAGACCAGCCAGTGCTATTACCTGTTGTGTCAGCCCTCCAGCCTCAGTTCTTCCCATTTTCCAAGTGCTGTTAGGTTTTTTGTTTTGTTGTCACTGTTTCCATTTTCATTGCATCCTGATAACTCCTCAAGTCTGTCTCCAGGCCAGACTTTCATCCCATAGGCACCTTGAGTTTAGCATGCCCAAAACGAAATTCCTATTCTTTTTCTTATACCATATCCTCAATTACTGGCATCTTCTGTTACCTCCACATTAGAAACCTAAAAGATAGTTTTTGCCTCCTCAGTGCTCTCATTCTTCCCATATCTAAGCATTGACCCCCAACTCAATGATATACTACTCAAATATTTCTCAACTTATCACATACCTGGTAGCCATAATTAACTCTTAGCTGTCCTCTTTGCCTCCAGTTTTGCACGTATTCCATTCTCCATACAGCCTCCGGAATTAGCCTTTCTTTTTATTTTTTTCTTTTAATAATGTGTGTGTGTGTGAGAGAGAGAGAGAGAGAGAGAGAGAGAGGAGTGCGTGTGCTATATGGCACATATGTAGAGGTCAGAGGACAACTTTGAGAAGTCAGTTCTCTCCTTCCACTCTGGAATTAAACTCGGGTCACCAGGCTTTCGTGGGAAGCGCTTTTACCCACAAAGCCATCTCACTGACCCCAGAAATAGTCTTCAAAAATTAAAATTTGAGAATCAAGCATGATGGCACAGGCTGGCATTCCTAGCACTGGGGAGGCTGAGGCAGGAAGATCGTGGGTCGAGGATAGCGTAAGCTATATAGTGGGCTACACAGTGAGACTCAAAGAAAGTTAATATTTGATTATGTAAAGGCCCAATAGCTACAAGATGGAGCTCAACCTACATCAGGACCATACAAACCTCCTCAAATTTTCAAGCTACTGTGTCCCTCACAGCTAATGTTTTAGCAGTTCCAAACTGCTTCCAACATTGCAATTCTTAATTTCTATGTCTTTATTTCTACCTAGCCTCTGCCTTGATGCCCATCCTATTTGCCTGGATGACTTCTTGCCATCCTTCCATACTCAGCTTAAGCATCACCTCAAACAAGGCGCTTCTTCACAGGTCCTATCCTACGCTAGGATAGATGTCTTTCATCTGGATTTTGAAAGTTTCCTGAACTTGCCAACTTGCCTCTATCATAGCACTTTTCCAGCTGTATTTTTCCTGTCTGCTCACAGAACTGTATCTCTCAAGAGATCAAGTCCTTTGAGGGCAGTGACTGTGAGTGACCTAATTTGGTTTCTCTTTGCTATGATAAAACGCTGACCAGAAGGAACTTGGGAAATACTGTTTACTGGCTAGCTCCTCTAGCTTGTGCTCTGCCTGCTTTCTTATATAACCCTGGACTACCTGCCCAGAGGGCATCACACTTTGGGTTGGGCCCTTCCATGTCACTCAACAATCAAGAAAATGACTCACAGATATGCCCACAGCCCAATCCAATAGGGAAAAAATATCCCCTAATTGTGGTTCCCTCATCCCAGATGTGTCAAATCAACTAGTAAAGCTATCCAGCACAATAAGTTCCCCAGGTAGCAAGCACCTGTAGCACCTTGCGCAGTACCTAGCACATATTAAGACTCCAAAAGAAACTTGTTGAATCTGGTATTTTATGGCCACAACACACTGTTGGCTCATTGAGTTGACTCATAATAAACTTCCTTTTATGCAATTATTATGTAGTGTGGTAGCCCAATGATAAAAACCAGAAAAAGGACATCTAACTTGGCCTAAGAGAAGGGTGATAAATGGGAGATAGATACGGAAAATGTACTAATTCAAGTTTAGACTATAGAATATAAATAGAGCACGTGTAGCCAGAGAGGAGCTAGTGTGGATCTAGTCTGCATCAACAAACTCTATCCCACAAACATTTAAATCAGCAGAGTAAGATAGATTATTCAGTAAATGCCAGTGGTTTGGAATAAATAAAGCCAAACCTCAAAATGGTTAAAGGAACAAGGGTAGTCTAGCCAAGATAAGGGAAAGCAGTGAGCAACTGGCTGATTTTCTTCACATATTTGAAGAGCTATGTGATGGATGAATTGTGTCCTTCCTGACAAATGACAAACTGAAACTCTAATCTCCAGGAGTGCAGAATGTGACATAATTCGAGAATGAAGTTTTTACAGATATGATTAGTTAATATGAGCACATATTGTGTAGAGCAGGCCCTTACTCCAATAGGACCGAAGTTCTTATGATAAGAGGGAAATTTAGACATAGGCATAGATGGAAGGCAGCTGAGTGTGTGAGGATAGAAGCAGAAATGGACACATATTACTACAAGTCAAGGAAATGGAGCCCCCATAAACTAGAAAAGACAAGGAAACATGAGATCTCCCCTAGGGTTATCAGAGGGAACACAATGTTGTCAATAGCTTGATTTCAGACTGCTAACTTCCCATTCTCTGAATGAGTAAATTTCTTTTGTTTTTTTCCCAATCTCTGAATGAATAAATTTCTTTCATTTTAAGTCACATAATTATTGGTCCTTTGTTATGGATGCCATGGGAAACTAATATAGGCTGTCATAGAGCAGAGGAAACAGGTATATTCTGTGAAAACCCCAGTAGCTATGAGATACGGAGAGACAGAATTATTTCTTTATGGTGAATGTAAACTTCTTAGTCATTCTAGCCTAAAATTTAAATGAGGATTGTGAGCTAAGATGTTTGTTTGGCAGAAATTCTAGTGATAATATTAGTAATAATAGAACAACTACCACTGTTATCCTGGTTTGAACAAGTCAATATCAGTTTGTTTATTTATTTATTCTTATTTTATGTGTATGAGTGTTTTGCCTGTATGTAAGTGTACCACATACATGCAATGCCTGTAGAGGACAGAAGAGGGCACCAGATCCCCTGGAACCAGAGTTATGGATGGTTGCTAGTCACCAAGTAGGTGTTGGAAACCTAACCTGGATTCTCTCCATGAGCAACCAGTGCTCTTATCCACTAAATCATCTCTCCAGCCATGCCCATCAAAACTTTGAATGATAATAGGATATTTGATCATATTAAAGAATTAATGTTAATTTTAAATGGAAATAATAGCATCATGATTATAAGAGGAGAAGAGAGAGCTATTTTACCTTTTATAAATTCAGATTGTAATGTTCACAGAAAAAAACTGTGTGGGCCTAGGACTTGTTTAAAAATACTATGGAGGAAGAACAAAGAGATGGGTATATAGGTGAAACAAAATTGGCCATGCATCAGTAGTTTTGTAACTTGGTGATGAATGCCTTGGAGTTCATTTATACTATCCTCTCTACTTTGTGTATGTTTGAATATTTTCAGGATAAAATATTTAAAAATGTACCTGCTACCATGTACTGGGAATCTATAATGTGCCAGGATCCATACTATGTGCTCTTATTTTAGAGGGGTGAGGGGGCAAGGAAAGGAGGTTCTCCCTCCATAGCTCAGGCGGTGCTGGAACTCACCATTGGCCCAGCCATGCCTCCAATTCACAGCAATCCTCCTGCTTCAGTCTCCCAAGTGCAGTAATTAAAGGTATAAATCACCAGGCCTAGCTAAAGTAGTGTCCTTAAAGCATTGTCTCATTTAGCTCAATCAAAGCATGTGAAAAGACTTTGTAAAGAAATTTCTTTCATGTAGATCCCAGGGATGGAACCCAGGTCCTAAGCCTTGGCTCCAAGCACCTTTACCCACTTAGCCATCTCATGGGCTCCTGAAATAATTAAGATGGAGAGTTCAACTAGCTTGGATTAATGGAATTTTGAAAAGAATATATCTGGGTGTTATCTTGAATATTTGAAAAAAAAATCTACCACAATAGTCTAATGAAGCATTGTTGATGAGTAGAAGATGTGAACCCAGGCTTTTCTGACTCCATTATTGTGTATTTTAACTGCTCTTTCATTCAAAGCATGGTCTGGGACTAGCTAGCAGTCTGCATCATAGGAAATGTAGACTTTCGTAATCCTACCCAGGATGAAATTCTGTGTATAAAATTTGAGAATGTATACATATGCTATATTGATAGTCCAGATATTTAAACCCTGGCAAGAAATGTAGACTAGATTACAAGTTCTCACAACTGGTTGTGAGCTAGTGTTGAGTGACACTATTCTTGGAGAGACATGAACAAACGTCTACTCAACCCAGATAGGGAACCAATGAGCGACCAAATTAAGGATGCCATCAAAGTCCAACTTGGTGAACCAATGAGTTATATTGGGGAATTACTTACAGGAGTATAGATGAGGGGTTACTTAATGAAGTAGAAATGACTTACAGACAGCTGCATCACCAAAAGTCCACCCCAGCATGGGTGACAGCTGACGAAAGCAGGAAGTTACTACACAACATCCAGGCATGATGGTCCAAGTCTGTAATTCCAGCACTTGGGAAGCTGAGGTAAGAGGGTGATGAGTTTGAAGCAAGCCATGACTATATAAACAGACCCTGTCTCAGACAAAATTGAGTATTCCTCTGATCTTACTGAAGAAAATTTCAGAAATACTAACATCAGATTGTGCTGTGTTGTATTTCTGGAGCATGATGCACAACCTGCAGGCAGCTCAAGGGGTTGGAGATTGTTCTTTCCAGGTACCTCAGCTTGTTGGCGCTTCTTCCAGACAGCTTGGCTTATCTAAGTGTCTCTCAGCAGTTTTCTGGGGGGGGGGGTTCCTAGTGAACCTGGCTAATTTTAGGGACTTCCTGAAACTATACAGTCATTTACTTCCTGATTATAATGAGTTTCCCCCCAGGATGGAATGTTTCACCTCCTCTCAAAACATTCTGTTGATGGAAGGTTTATCTCAGAGGAAGTTACTATACAACATCCAGGCATGATGGTCAAAGTATGTAATCCCAGCACTTGGGAAGCTAAGGCAAGAGGGTCATGAGTTTGAAGCCAGCCTTGAATATATAGAGAGGCCCTGTCTCAGACAAAATTGAGTATTCATCTCATCTTACTGAAGAAAATTTTAGAAATACTAACGTCAGATTGTACTGTGTTATATTTCTGGAGTTTGGTCTAAGAATCTCTTTATTTACAGATTCCTTCAGAAGAGCTATCAGAGTTGAGAACCACTGGAAAATGAAGCCTATAAAGTCTTTTCCAACACTTACAGTCTAATTCCTGATACCTTTTCATAAAAGGAAAAAGAACTCAATTATGTACAAGTATTAAAAATTACTTATCTTGCCAGGCATGGTGGCACATGCCTTTAATCCCAGCATTTGGGAGGCAGAGGCAGGCAGATTTCTGTGAGTTCAAGGCCAGCCTGGGCTACATAGTGAGTTCCAGGACAGCTGGGGCTACAGGGAGACCCTGTCTCAAAAAGACCAAAAAAATTTACTTATTTGTTCACTGAAGACAGTTATTTAGAAGTGACTTTAAGTTTCCAAGAAGATCTAAGTTTCAAAGAGTGAAAATAGGGTCCAGGTAGAATAATGAGAAACTATATCAAAATACCTGATAACAGAGCAATCTTCTATTTCATTTAAAGGAATTACCAATATGTACATGTGTCATAAAATAAGATATAAGCCTGTGACTAAAAAAGGACTTGATTGGTTTCTATGGGGGTCTTATATAATATAGATCTAAACTCATTCTAGAGCTCAGATTTCCAGTGTAAACTGAGTCCCTTTCCCCCAGGAGCTTATAATTTAGTAAGGGAAAGACAAGTAAACAGACAATTTATAAAGAACCAAAGCAGGATAAAAACGAGCTGCTACAGAGCATGAAAAATGGGAACAACAATAGGCAGTGGAAAAGAATAATAAGGGAAGACGGATCTTAAAAGAAGAAGCACAGTTGTTGTTCAGGGGAAGAAGGTGCTTTAAGAAAGAAGGCATGGTGGCTCAAAATCCAAAAGGAACATGATAACTTCAATGAACTAATGATAGTCTAGGCATACAGGCTGTATGTGGAGTAAAATGAAAACAAGTTGATAAAGTAGTCACAGGATAGGTCACAAAAGCTCCATATGACATTCCAAGGATAATGAACACTATTCAGAATCTTGGAATGATTTTGAATAGGGAATTGCCATGATGGAATTTGTATGTTATAAAAATTATGCAAATAGTTATGGGAAGGATAGACTCAAAGGGGTTGGAGACTAAAGCAGGAGGGCCGTAGGCAACAACATGAATATGTTACGTGAGAAATAATGAAGACAATACATATTTGAAAGGGATTTAAACTTTGAATAGAATTTTGTAACAATATAAGTGAGGGAAAAATGAAGAGTCAGGTTTCTGGTTACACATGGCAGATGGTGGTGCCACTAACTCCTTCCACAGGGAATGCAGCAGGAAGAGCAGACTTTCAAGGGACATGGGAAAGGATGATGACATCAGTTTGGGACTTGTTGAGCTTATTCTATGGAACAAATGGATGTGCATGTGGTTTTCTCAGAAGAGGTAAGGACAGAGGACACATTGGAATTATGACAGCATGATGAATTGATCCAGGAAGATGCTGCAGAATGAGATGAAAGTTGAGCTAAGGACAAAGTCCTGGAGACTATCAACAATTAAGGAGTGGCAGAGGAGGAGGAGCCACAGAAGACAGAGAAGGAATAGTCAGAGAGGTAAGAAAATTAGGACATAGAGAATAAGAGATTTCAGAGTGTGTGTCCCTGAATAGGACTCCTATATTAAACCTCACCCACCCACAGCTCAGGGACCATTGTGGAAGAGTGAGTGGAAAGATTATAAGAGGCAGAGGTTGTGCATGACCATAAGGAAACAGAGTCTTCCAGGCCTCTGGGAACTTGTATATATGAATGTACAGCAATTATGACTGCATGCACAAGACACATGCAAACTCAATCAGATGAAAACCAGCGTAGAACTTAGGAAATGGGCAGGAGGCCCCAACCTTAATCAAGGAGCTATTGGCAGCTCATCACTGCTGGGTGAGAGGGAGTTGATCTCCTTTAAGGCAGTGACACTAGATAGGCTGAACAGGCTCCAGTGGAACTCATACCAGGAGATAGCTGGGTACTCAAACTTGACTCAGTAGGATTTAACATATTAAGAGAGAATTCGTGAAATCCTGTGGGTGGGCTATGGGGAGGTAGAGATAGGGGAGTTCTAAATATGATTAAAATGTATTGCATAAAATCTACCATAATTCAATTAAAATATACATTAAAAAAATCAGGACAGTGGCATATCATAAAAGTAAGCATATTGGTTTCCTGTTGTTGCTGTATGAAATGACCACAAATATTGTGGCTTAAAGGAGCATAACTTTATTAGCTGATACTTCCGAAGATCAGGAATCTAAGGTTAGTCTCACTGAGCTAAGGTCTCAAAAATGTTGATTCATTCTGGAGGCACTGGTAAATGATACACTTCTTTGTCTCGACTAGTCTGTAGAGGCCCTCTGCCTTCCTTGGCTCATGGATCCTTCATCTCAAAACCAGTTATAAATTGACACATCTTCACAATCAATGCTCTTATCACATTTCCTTCTAGAACTGCCCTACTGCCCCTTTCTCTGAGTGACCCTTGTTAGTACATTGAGTCCATGTAAATAATTCAGGATCATCTTTTTATTTGAAAAATTCTTAATTTCATCATATCTGTAAAGTAAGGATAGATTCAAATATAGACGTCTTTAAGGGGCCTTACTTTATTGTACTAAGGAAGTTTAGACTTTCAGTAAGTAGGAGTCTCAGTAGAGTCAAACACAGAGAAGTCAATGGAAAGCAGGAATTAGCAAATATAAAAACTGTGATCTCAACAAGAATAATATTGGTGAATTGATAAAATTTGAAGCTATAGTAAGCTACAGTTAAGAAGGAAATACAGGGGCTAGAGTGATAGTTCAGTGGTTAAGAGCATTGGCTGCCCTTCCAGTCGACCCAGGTTCAGTTTCCAGCACCTACATGGTAGCTAACAACTGCCTGAAACTCCAGCTCCAGGGTATCCAACGCCATCTTCTGGCCTCTACGGGCACTGCATGACAGGGGTCCACTTACATACATGCAGGCAAAACACTCACACACATAAAATAAGAATAAATAAGTCAAAAAAGGAGTGAGTATAATATGTGTTAGGTAATAGGAGTTACATTTTTCACTGTCAAAGAGCCCAAATACAGAACAGAAAATGAACAGAATGAATTCTGTGGTGCTGAGTTGGAATGAGAGGATTGTATGACTTCGTTGTTTTTACTATATAAAGTGACTGATATGAAGATATTTAGAAATATAGAAATACATGGGAATTTATGTTTACACATCTCTATATCTGAATACAAATGTGCATATATATACAGAAATGTCTATGCAAGTGATTTTGTAGCTCAGTCCACCAAGAGATACTACAGATGAGAACAATAAACATCTGAATCTTGGACTCTTAATGCCATACACCTCTAAAAAGAACAGGACTTTGTAGAGAAACATCTGATTCTGGGACTAGGGTTCCATCAGAATAGCAAATGAATCAGGCAATAATCATCAGTGAATACTTAAACTAGTGGACGAAAGTCTAAGGAGTAATGAGATACTTACATAGTTTCAAAATATCTCCCCACTAAATATTTATTAGTGTAAGATGAAAACAGTAACTACAGTGAAGAAACCTAGTATCTTAACCAAATGAGCAACCTTGATATGGCTGTTAATGGAACATATCTCATCCTGTGCCTACTGAGAGCACAGCACTTCTATGATATTCCTTCTAAAAGTGCATAAACTTTAATAATGAGGGGGACTCCTATACACCCAAATTAAGGAGGAATATCCTACAAAATAGGTGTACTGTACTCTTCTAAGTTGTTAATATCTCATGAAACATAAAGGATGATAGAACTACTTAAAGGAGACATGAAAATTGAGTGCACCAGAACAAAGAATTTTTTCTCTCAAGGACATTATTGGAAAAAACAAATGGAGTAAAATTTGAATTAGATCTCTACATTAGCTAGCAATATATCAGTGTTAATTCCTTGGTTCCGAGTAGCATGTGTGGGCTATCCAAGACAGTGTCATTGATCTTAGGAAATATGTTAATAGGCTTTGAGGATAAGTGGCATTTTTTTCAGCAACTGTCTATGAGACCAGAAGAGATGTTGGGGGATATGGGTTAAACTTGCATGGAGGGAGGAAGAGAGGGAGGGAGGGAGGGAGGGAGAGAGAGAGAGAGAGAGAATATGGTAAATATTTAAGTTTGAAGGATCTGGGAAAAGGTAAATGAGATTTTCCTTCTAGTCTCATTGCAACTTTTCTATAACTCTGAAATTATGTCAAAGTAAATAGGTAAATGGAAAAAGAACTTATGAAGTGAAGTGGAATGAGCAACTTCATTTCAACCAATCTGACTTTACTTTCTGGCTTCATCCATCAAGTTTCATGGAAGGGAGGTCTTGTGGTGGTGGTTGCAGCTGCTGTTTTTGTGCAGATGAGAGGGATTCTTTCCTGTTTATAGCCTCAAGGAAAACTCCAAACAGCAATAGAGTAACGGTGAGGGAGAAGGCGGTAATGTTGACATCAGGAGCATTGGTAGAGTCTAAACTTAGACAGAAGAAAGGATACATTCCCTGCTCAGAAAAGAAGAAAGCAAACAAATTTATATGTAAGGGGTTGGAAGAAGGTTCCTTCCTGGTAGAGTATGTGTGAAGTCATAGCAAAGTCATCTAAGAAGTATGAGGAGAGTGGTGGTAAACTACCCTACTTGGAAAGTGGAATATAGTCAGAATTGCTGTTCTGAAGAATGGGAGAGGGAAAAGAAATCAAGGAAATATGGACTTATCCAGTACTGTTTAGGATAAAGCTGAGGCTCAAGGAAGTTAAAAATCCAATTGCAAAAGCTGCCTTGAAGCTAAATGTGTCGACAATACTTGGGAAGTGGAGGCAGGAGACTCAGGAGTTCCAAGTCATCCTTAGTAGTGAGTTCAAGGCCAGCCTGGGTCACATGGCTTGTTTACAAAAGAGCAGACACACTCGCTGATTCACCCTCTATAATAGCTTTGCCTCCTACTCCACAAAGTTAGTGCTTCAGTATTCATGACAGTGAACCACAGGATTTTGTCTCTTTACCTGCTTGTCTCCCACGATCTTTATCTCAACTCTAACTCAACCACCTGCTTCCATGGTAACACTCTGGACCTTATCATCACAAAAAAATTATACCACCTCTGCCATTTTTATTTGAAATACTCCGATCCTCTAACACCCACCATCACTGACAATACACATTGCCTCATATTTTCACAGCCTCTGTAAGACCTCAGATCTAATATTCTTTACTATTCTAAATATCCATAAGCCTGCCTCCTGACCTCACTCCTTAACCAGTCCTGAATGCATGCTTCATCCTTGCAAATACATTCAACTCCCTTGACCATTTCTCCCTGTTTCTACTGAGTAAACCCTTACCCTAGATAAGCCTTGCCTTTTGCTCTCCTGGAGACTGACCCCAGCCACTCAATAGTATAGGAGAACATCACACAACTGAGCTGAATGGTCTCACTTTAGGTTTATGAACTTAAAACCTCACAAAAGAGCTATTTTTCTCACCGGGCATGGTGGTGCATGCCTTTAATCCTAGCACTTGGGAGGCAGAGGCAAGTGGATCTCTGTGAGTTCAAGGCCAGCCTGGTCTCCATAATGAATCCAGGCCAGCTGTGACTACAGGGAGACCCTACTTCAAAAAGACAAAAAAAAACCCTCACAAAAGAGCTGTTTCTCTCTTGTACTTTGAATCCCAACCTATTATTCTCAAGGAATCTGTTCCTTTAGATCCCCCCTCCTGTTTTTTTTTTCTTTTGTGACATCAATCTTTTCCTCTTTTGCATCATTTCCTTTATGCCCTAGCACTCCCAATCTTAACTACACATTCTTGCCTGACCATATATCCACCTCCAACTTCTATACCATTCATCTATTCCCCCTTTACAGCCAAGTTCTCTATTTATACGGAGTTGTCTACATAGGCTATCTCCACATCCTGCCTTTGCATTCTGTCTTTAGTCCATTATAATCAGACCTCCTCCCCTACCATTCCACCCAAACAGCTGTTGTCATCAATAACCTTCATGTTGCCAAATCTGTTGGGTACTTATTTGTCCTCATTTTACTCATCCTGTCAGCAGCATTCAGCACTGCTGACCACTCCTTCCATTTTGAAATACACATTGTTCTTGCCTTTCTGGACACTATTTCACTATTCCATGGTTCTCCTCCTAAATTCTTAGTTATTGTGAATCTTCCTTTGATACCTGATCAGCCTTTGCCTTTTAAAAAAGTATTAGTATTCTGAAGCAATCTGTCATATATCCTATTCTCTTTTTGTTCCATATCCTTTCAGTGGGTCAATTCATCTATTAATGTGGAGTAAAATAACCTTTTTTTTAACAGAACTCAAAAAAGACGCCTCACAACCTCACAAACATTAACGGCCACTCTGCTCCCATCTTCTGGTTTGAATCCTTCATTAGTCTTTGCAAATACATTAAATTCCCTTGGCTGTTTCTTATTTTGTTTTCATACCCAAGAAACCATTGCTTCACCCAAAATCTTGATAAATTTTACCTATGTTTTCTCCCAAGAATTGCAGAGTGTTCCTTCTTAAATTTAGGTCTTTGATCCATTTAAAGCTAATTTTTGTCTACAGTGTTAAGTTAGGTTCTAATTCCATTCTTTTGCACATTTGTCCAGCTGCACACCATTTGTTTAAAAGGCTATTTTTGCTCAGATGTGGTGACACCAATAGTCTCAGCTACTTGGGAAGCTGAAGCAGAAGGATCACTTGAATTCAGAAAGTTCCAGCCAAACTTGGGCATAATAGTAAAATCGTGTCTCAAAATAAAATAAAATAAAAATTCTTCACTGAATACTGTTGTCAAAACTTTGTCAAAAGTCAATTGTCGATAAACTGAGGGTTACTGTTGGATTAGTAATTATATCCCATTGATCAGGGCACATGCCAATAGCATATTGTCTGATGTACCATAGCTTTGTAGGGAATTTTGAGGGAGGAGATGTGATTCTCCAACTTCCTTCTCCTGTTTCAAGATTTTCTTGGCTATGCATTTTTTGCATGAATTTGAAGATCATTTTGTCAATTTCTTTTTTAAAATGTCAGGTTTATTTTTGATAGGAATTGCCTTAAATCTAT
>NW_008355642.1:4215556-4216907 GCF_000622305.1 Nannospalax galili
TAGTTGAATTTGAATGATATTGTTGTCATCTTTTTGAGACAGGGTCTCCCAGTAGCCCCAGCTGGCCTGGAACTCACTATGTAGACCTTGATCTCATAGAGATCCACCTTCCTCGGCCTCCTGAGTACTGGAATAAAAGGCTTGCACCACTACACCCAACAATATTGTCCTCTTAACACTGCTAAATTTTTCAAGTATTGTTCTTTTGATGATATTGTGAATAGAGTTGCTGTCTTACTGTCATTTTTATCTTTAAGCATTAGTGTTTAAAATATAATTATGTATATTGACTTTGTATTTTGAAGTTTTGCTGACCTATTAACCCCAAGAGTCCGTTCTGTGAACTCCTTAGGGCTTTCTATATACAAGAGCATGCGACTTGTAAATAAAAATAATTTATTATTATTTTCAATATGAATTCTTTTATTTCATTTACTTATCTAATTGCTGCAACTGGAGCCTACAGTACAATGTTGATTCTAAATATCTTATTCCTGATCTCAAGGAAAAGTTTCCAGTCTTCACTGTTTGATGGTATTAACTGCGGGGCTTTCAGAGATAACCTTAATCCGGGTGAGAAAGTTCTGTTCAATAACAAGTTTACTGAGAACTTTTCATGAGGAAAGGGTGCTGAATTTTTTCAAATGCTTTTTCTGAGTTTGCTGAGATGATCTTGTGGTTTTTATCTTTTATTCCCTTAATGAACTCAGCATAAGTTTGAAGAACATATTATGAGAACTGCCAAGGGAGTCTTTAAGCCACACTGTGAGAAGGTTCCTTAACTTATCCAAAAGCAGCCTTCACAGGACCGTGTTAAAAACTGTTTCTGAACCTAGAAGACATGCTTGGATGCCATGCGTGTAGTCAGCCACTAGGCGGAGTAGTTGAGAGATACCCCAAAGAACCCATCTAGAAACATCCTGTGATAAAGTATGCAGGCAATACACTCATACACATAAAATAAAAATAATAAATAAAATATATCTTTTTTAAAAAGCAAACTTTAATTCTGTGACTTTAAAATCTTTTATTACTATTTTAAAGAAGTTGTAGGAGAGACATGCTCAAAAATCGTTAAATTCTATTACTGTATGCAGAGTAAGTTAAATTGGGTAGAAAGACATGAGAGATGGTCCTGCTTCTCCCCACAGAGAGGCTAACTATGGCTACACGGCAGTGAATGTGCAATCTGAGAGAACTCTCTTAAGACATTTGCTTGAGGGAGGGAGAGCTCCCATGTGATGTAGTCTGAGTTGATTCCCCGAGAGAAAAGAAACCAAGAGACTTAATCCTAATAATCTGAGGAAAGGAAAGGAAAGGAAAGGAAAGGAAAGGAAAGGAAAGGAAAGGA
>NW_008355642.1:4216924-4236987 GCF_000622305.1 Nannospalax galili
AAGGGAAAGAGACAAAAAGTATTCGAATTAAAGGCAGTATCTTTAAAATACACTGTCATAGTTGGAATCTCATGTCTTGGAATCCCCTGTCATAGTTGGAATCACTTAGTAGTTGATGATCTTAAGCAAAGTATCTCACCTCAGTTTCCTCACCTATTGCAATGGACACACAGTTGTTAAGAGTAAATGAAATTAGATTTTAAAGTTAAGTTCTTAAAACACAATAATCATTCTTTTAAAATTCCGAGTTGGTGATACAGCTCAAAAGGTAAAAAGCCCTTTCTGTGCAAGCCTGATGACCTGGGTTCTGTTCCTGGAACCCACATAAAGGTATAAGGAGAGAACTGACTCCACAAAGTCGTCGGCTGACATCCACATGCATGCCATAGCATACATAAGTCCCTCTCCATATATCATACACACAATATAATAAATTATATAGTAATAATATATAATATAGTAATAATAATACATTCTCTAAAAATTTTTAATGAATATTCCTTTCTTCCCTGATTCAGTGAAGACTGTTATTGATCAGGTCACTGGATGATGCAGTTAAGACTAAGAAATTAATTTTACCTAACTTTCCAGCTAAAAGATCATGAAGCCTGAATGCTTGAGTTCATGAAAGCTTAATATAATTTTTTTATGCAAGAACAAACTTTGTCAGGCACTGTGGATGGTGCAAACCTGTAACCCTAGCTCTTGGCAAGGGGAGGCAGGAAGATCAATTCAAGGTCATCTTTGGCTATATAGTGAGTTGTAAGCTAGCAGACCTACATGAAACTGTCTAAAAAATAAAACAAAGCAGAAGAGTAAAATTAAAGTATAAAAGGTTCAATACCAGAGTGTGAATGACAACAGAAAATCCTGTCACATGTTAGCTTAAATAATAAATTATTATCTTACATCCAGATATAGTTTGTGGGGAAAGATTAATTCAGCAGCTGGATAATCTCAAGAATGACACAAGTTCTTTGGTCCCTCTTACCATCTTAAGCATCCCAGTCATCCTACGCCTCGCTTTTCCTGATTGCAAGAAAGCTATTAGTAGTGATCACTATATACTGGCTTCTACCTACCACAGACATCTCACTCCAGTCTCTCCAGGGTCCTCACTGGTTATCATCCACTCCTAAACTTACTAATAACTGTCACCACAGGATTATCATCCTCTGATTATTTCAAACCTGTGTTCCTAAACTGATCACCAGCAAGAAGGAATCAATTGACCATAGCCGATTCACACAAATCAGGCCCACAAAAATTGGGAAATTTAATCCAAGATACCCAAAATCTAACATAACAGGGATCATAGATTCAGTAGAGAAACTGCAGAGAAAGAAATTGCAAATAAATAATAAATGTAATTTGCCACAAATAGGAAACAAATCCCTTGAAATACCATCATAGTAAATGAAAAAGAAACAAAACAAAACTAAGCATTGTCACACAATTTCAGGACATCCATCAAAACAAGGGAACTAACAATTCTGAGAGAAAACAGGAATAAAAATCAAGAGCACAATGGAGCAATGATTTCACAGCCCCACTGGAAATGATTTTCAATCTAGAATTCCATATACCAATGCAAGCTATCAAGAAAGTGTTGGAAAGAGAAAAACTCAGAAAAATTATTTACCATACATCTTGTTTTAGAAAGTTCCTTCATCACATGTTCCAGCAAAAGAAGAATATATATCACAAAAGAAATAATGATATGAGTGACTGTTCATGAAATAGTCACTCATATCCAAGATTATACTAATGAAAAACGCCTAAGTGTCATGTTACCTAAAGCAGAGACACAAAGTTTTAACTAGTAGCAATTTTGACTCTGCACTGGCCTGCCAGGAGCAATTGGTAATGTCTGGATGTATTTTAGCCATCATACATTGGAGTGTGTGTGTATAACTGTAAATGTGGTTGTGCAAATATATAATCACTGCAATAGGTGTAGGTATGATGCCTAGGATGCTGCTGAACGTCTTGCAATGCACAGGATAGCCCCTCACAACAGAAAATCATCTGGCCTAAAAGTCAATAGTGCCAAGGTTGAGAGGCCCTGTATAAGAGTACAAAATCCGGGTTGGAGCACGTGAACAGGTAAGCTTGTGGGAACAAAAGTAGGGGAATTTTCATTTAAGACTTGGTTTTTATGAGAGGTTTGAAGAAAACTAAGAGGTCAATAAAAGCAAGTAGTATAAGCAATAGAAAAATATTTTAAATTTCAGGACAAAACTGTTGTACTTTCCCTGCCTTTTTCAGAGAACAATATTTACATAGTCATAATGATAAATGCTCTTTACTGATTTTTACCTTTTGCAATTAAAGAGTGTGATCCTCTTAATTATCACCTTTGAAATGTAAAATTAAAAATACAGATGAAAGCAAGGAGGAGGAACTGGGCGTGGTGGCACATGCATGCCTTCAGTTCCAGTACTAGGAGACAGAGGCAGTTGCTCTCAGGAGGCTAGCCTAGTCTACATAGTGAGTTCCAGGTCAGCTAGGGCTATAGGGAGACCTTGTTTAAAAGATGCAGGAGGGGGGCTGGAGAGATGGCTCAGCGGTTTAAGAATACTGGTTGTCCTTGCAGAAGACCCGTCGAATCCCAGCACCCACATGGCAGCTAACAACTGTCCCTAACTCCAGTCCCAGGGGATCCGACAGCCTCTTCTGACCTCGGCAGACATTGCACGGCACGGGTGCACTTACCTACATGCAGGCAATACACGCATACACATGAAATAAAAATATTAAATAAAAATTTTTTTTAAAAGATGCAGGACGTAGAAGGAGATGCAGAGAGACGAAGGAAGTGCAGTATTAACATCTTTATCATATAACCTGGATCTTACTACTATGTGGTGGAACCAAACTGAAGGAACAATTGTATTCAAGTTCTAAGAGTGTCTCATGTTTATGAGGTCTCTTCCTCTTAAATACTTCCCCACCCCCTCAGAAGTCACTTTTACCAACATGATTAAATAACTGAAATGTGAGCAAAAATGTAATTTCTGGCTGGAAGCTTGAAGAGCCAGCACGTTTGTTTGTTTGTTTGTTTGTTTTATTCTCTTTTCCCCCCTGCCACCATCATTCCAGGGAATGATCCTGCTGTCAGCTTGGGCTCTAGAAAGAGGAAAAGTCATGACATGGAACACAGTCCTTGGGTAATTGAGCAAAGAAGAGCAGTAGAGGGAATGAAATGACCTATAGTGATTTTAAGCCACTGAAGTTTGGAGATTGTAGCAACAGAAGATTGAGTAACTAGCAGCAACAGAAAACTAAATAAAAGGTTATAAAGAATATTGGGAGACTGGAGAGTACACAAGCGCAAACAGGCCTCTGCAAGAGAAATCTTCTGGAATGCAGAAGGTCAACAGATAATGTTTCAAATTAAAATAAATAACCATGGTATTTAGTGAAAAGTAGTAAGCATTCACAAGTCTAAAATGATTTAATGATTATTACAAATTTAAATTACATTTATGAGCAAAAACCCTTTTGATAATTTTTTTCTCTTTCAAAAGTTATTAAATGTCACAAACAAAAATAAAATCCTTTTTTTCTCATCTTAATTTTGAACTTGGTTATAAGATTATGAGTTAGATCATCAGGTAGTAAAAAGTGAAATTTTCTTCAGAATAGATTAGGTATGTAAGATCTGTCCTCCAAAGCACAGCTTCCTTTTAAAAGTCTTCACGTGGCATTGTATGACCATATTCCTAGGGCCTGCAATGGTCAATTTTTAGTGCTTGTATAAAATAAAGTTGAATAAATGGAAATCTTCAATAATCATTAAAGGAACACGAGAACATTCATTTGAACCATAAAATGTCCAGAGGAGTTTATGATAAAAGTCCTTTTGTCTCACTCCCTCCCATCCTATCCTACAGGGTCTTGCTGTGTAGTCCAGGCTGGCCTGGAACTCACTAAGCCCAAACAAGCCTCGAATCGCAATCTTCCTTTCTCAGCTTTCCAACTGATGGAATTACAGACATGTTCCCCAATGCTCATAACTACATTCTTCATATCACCTCATCTACTAAAGGGTTCATATGCTCCTCAGTTATATAAAAAATAACCTCCACATACTTGGTGATAATTAGGAGATTCATGTCCAAATTCAAGGATACTTCAGTTCTTTTTTATTATCAGCTTTTAGAAAATTTTAGAATTTATACATGATTATTATATTTACATCATTTCCATCCCTTCCTCTCCCAATGTAGTCCTCCCAATTCCCCTCCACTCCCTCTCAATTTCCTGACCTCTCCTTTAATTCTTGATTCCACATATCTATACCTATGTGTATTCAGATACGAAACAACAATAATATACATATGTATACACATACACAACTACTGAGTCCATTTAGTGTTCCTTGTATGTGCATGTGTTTAGGGTTGACCACTTGAGATGAGATAACCTCTCCGTTCCTCAGCATCCATTGATCGCCTCTAGCTCTCCATCTAGAGGTGGGATCTTGTGAAATTTCCTCCATCCACATTGGTATGTCAACTGGTAGTGTCATTAAGCACGTCCTGTTTAGGCAACTACATTGTTGAGATTTCATGTGTGCACCTTCCACTGTCATGTCTGGAAGACACTATTTAGCAGCAGGAGTCCTGGTCCTCTGGCTCTCAAAATCTTTCTGCCCCCACCCTCGATGTTCCTTGAGCCTGAAGTGTAGGGGTTGCATATTAGATGTTATAAATTGGGCATGGGCAGCCCATGGTCACTTATCTTCTGCATTTTCACCAGTTTTGATCTCTGTAATAGTCTCTATATGCTGCAAAAAGAAGCTTCTTTGATGAATGGTGAGGCCCACTTATCTGTGGGCTTAAGGAGAAGTATTTAGAATACAGTTAGAAATGATATTGATTTAGGAAAATGGCAGTAGTAGCTTCTCCTCTAGATTTATGACCTCTCCAGGCACAGGTACTTGGGTAGGTTTACAGTACCAGGCATGAATTCCCTCCTACTGACCGGGCCTTAAGTCCAATTATTAGGCAGTTGTTGTTACCCGATACCTCAGTTCTTAACCATGAAGGCAAACTAAAAATGGAAAGTTCCAGGCCCAAAACATGATCATAACTTCTAATTATTTAAATCCAAAGTGCCTGTTTTTAATTGACTATGATCTTATATACTAAATCTTTCACCAAAGTATCTTTTTTACTCTGGTTGGGATAGAACCCAGGACCTTGTACATGTTTGGCACTGAGCTTTGGCCTCATTCCCCAGCCCAAATAACACTTTCCATAACAGCATGCTCGTGGAACATATGGCATGAAACTGCTAAGTAGATCAAGTTATTTTGGAGAATAAGTGCTACTATTTCTGATCAATTGTAGTTATCAAGGCCTGCAGGATTGCCCAGTGGGTAAAGGCACCTGCCCCCAAGCCAGACCTTAGAGAGAACTGACTCCTGAAAATTTTCCTATTATTTTAACACACACTGTGGAAATGTTAGAATATCAACAAGCCCCATAAATTGAACTGGTCCAGACTATAAAACTGTCTAGTCTATCTGTTGGAGGACCTACTTTTCCAGGCTCACTGGTCAATTACCTGGTGATAGAACCACTCCCAGGAAGGCAGGGTCACCTTAAGTTATGCTAAACAAATGGGCAGAATACCAAGTGTGTTAATAAGGTAGTGAATATTTCCTGTCTAGAACTAGCTCAGGTCCCTGCAGAACTTCCAGACCAGCCACAGCCATATAGGTCTCCATAAGTCTGTCCGCTTTCTTGAACTCTTCAGGAAAGCATAATTTCTCCTTTTCTTCTTCATGCCTTTCTTACTAAACATGCTCTCTTTAAGGCTTTGGGCTCCCCCTAGCATCTTGTATTTCTTCACTTTTTCTCTAAAGCTTCCTTCTCCCAGCCACATGGCTATGAGTCAACCATGTGTCTGACCTGCACACAGGCTCTAAACCTGCATGGCTCCATGGCTTTCTTTCCTTCTTCCCACTATTCACTTGCTCAAGGCAGCTGCCAAAATTACCTCTTAGCCTGCCCTGAGAATTTTTCTTTAAGATTCTAATAAAGTTGTAAAAGCTTCTGTTTGGGTCCATTCTTAAATTATTTTATGAATGAGACTAAGAACACTCTAGGGGACCCTCTTTCTTCCCATTTCAGAAACACATGACCCCCTCTTGCCCGCACATGTATACACACACACACACACACACACACACACACAGCATAACAAAAATGTAATAAAAAAATTCAAGAGTAGGTATCAGATAAATCACACATACAATCAGTGTCAAAGTACAAATACTTTGGGGACATACCTTAATACTTCACAATTCAAGTCTACAATAAGGGAATCAATATATTGAGCTGTTAGGTTACTGTTTTGTAGCTTTTTCCTTGGAGATATAAAATCTTCTTTGTGGGAAACTGGGTAAACAACAGCATATTTAAATGGAGGTAAACAACAGGATATTCTAAAAGAAGGGAGGTGAAACTTTCCACCCTCCAGGGAAGCTCATTAAGCTCACAAGTAAACAACTTAGTAGCCTCAAAAAGTTCCTGAAATTGATCAGGCTCTCTAGGTTCCTCCCTCCCTCAAGCATATATACCGCTCTAAGGACTGCAAAAATACACTGGGACAAGCAGAGTTGCTTTCAGATATTTGGAGCTGCCTTTGAGAGCAGAGATCAACTGAAAAGGACATTCTCCAGCCTGTTGAGCTGCCCGTAGGTTGTGCAGTGCCTCTGGGTTTCCAGCTTTCCCAAGCTGAACTGTTGTCCATACTGGGGTGGGCTTTTGATGATGCAGAAGTCTTTGAATCATTTCTGCTGGTGTAAGTAACCCCAGTAAAACTCATTGGTTCACCAAGTTGGATTTCGGTGGTGTCTTTACTTTGGTCTGTCTTTAGCTCCCTATCTGAAGTGAGCAGATGTTTATTCACATCACCCCAAGAGCAGTGGCATACAGCAGTTACACAAGAGTCCCTATGTATACTGTCCTTTTCCCTTTGCTACTCTGTAATTCCCAAACAGTTGTATAAAATAAATGCCTGGAGAACTAGATTAAAATACCAATCCTTGCAGCCTGATCTTAAGGTATTCTGATTTGCTGTATTTGCAATTCAAGTCTATAATATAGGAATTAATATATTGTAATGTTAGGTCACACAGAGGATTCCTATATACTATCAAGAATTCAAGTAGGTCTGCCGGATGTGGTGGTGCAATTCTGTAGTTCCAGTACTCCAGAGGCACAGTCCCAGCACTCCAGAGGCAGAGGCAGCCCGATCTCTGAATTCAAGGCCAGCCTGGTCTACGAAAAGAGCTCCAGGCCATCTCCGGCTACAGGGAGAACCTATTTCAAAAAAGACCCCCCTCAAAAAAAGAAAGTAGCTCTGTAAAAACGAAACTCTCTAGTATCATAAATTTGACCTAAATTGAAATTAGTTTATTAACAATAATCCTACTTGTCATCTTAGACTTTAGAAAGATTTTCATCAAATTACTTTAATATACCAAGTCTATTTTAGAAACCTTTACATAGAATTTTAAATAGTTCTCTTTTTTTTCTCTTTACTCAATTTTCTTACAGAAGTCAGAGACACTAAAATGATTCAATTAGAGCTGATGACACATGCCTATAATCCTAGCACTTTTGAGGCTGAGGCAGTAGGCTTTCTGAACTACACTGTAGACTCTGTCTTAAAGATTCATTTGGCATTAGCCACACCTTTCAGAAAAGGCATTGGCTCCTTTTTCCTCTATTTTGCAGTGATCTTCAAATTCTGCAATGAAAAAAATACATTTAGAACTAGATTCAAATGTAGATTGTTAGAGCATACCTTTAATAGATTATGGTTCTGTAGATGTGGAGGGGGACACAAGAATCAATGTTTTCTTAAATATTTTATTTTTTATTTTTATTTTATGTGTATGAGTATATTGCCTGCATGTATGTAAGTGCATCCATGTTGTGCAGTGCCCTCAAAGACCAGAAGAAGGAGCTGGATCAACTGGAACTGGAGCTATGACTAATTATTAGCTGCCATGTGGGTGCTGGGAATTGAAGGTGTTCCTCTCCAAGAGCAGCCAGTGCTCTTAGCCACTGAGCCAATCAGTGTTTTGTTGTTTTTTTTTTTTGCAGGGTGGGGGTGGCGTGGGGGCATGTAATTTTGAGACAGAGTCTCTCTGTAGCCCCAGCTGACCTGGAATTCACTATGTAGAACAGACTGGCCTTAAACTCACAGAGATTTGCCTGACTTGGCCTCCTGAGTACTGGGATTAAAGTGTTCGCCACCATGCCAGGCAGTCTGGGCATTAAAAATCAGTGTTTTAATGTGCACTTACATATTTGCTCCAGCTGCAAGTTGTCTAAGAAAGAGTGAGAAATTTTGCTGAGGAACAGTACTCCCTTAACCAACACTAAATAAGCACTCTGTTTTCTAGGCATTTGTGATAGGTGCTATGAGTACAATGACAAAAAGACACAATTGAAAGTATAGCTCAGGCACCTATATGCCATGATTTGCACACATGGTAGACATGCAATAAACACCTGTTGAATGAACAAATGAACAGATGAATGAATGAGCTCCTAGGTGAGGTCAGATAAAAAAAGTACAGTACACTGCGATTAGTGTTGTTGTGCCCAGTTCGCAAGACCCCAAAGACCACCAAGTTGCTGACCGATGCAAACACACAAGGGATTTTTTTTTATTGTTGGAGTCACTCAGGTCTCTCAGTATCATTTTAAAAATATATATGAAAGGAGAAGGAAACTAACATTTATTCAAGATCTACTTTGTGATCCACTCCGTGTGTACTTTCCACGGTGTCATACCAGAGAAGGGGCTAACCCAGCCTGAGTACAACAAGGAATGCTTCTAGAAGAGGAGCTGTAGGCACTGATTCTCAGAGGACCAGAAATGTGTGTGGTTTGTGACTGATGGGAGAGGTTGGCTATTAGCTGGCAAAGGGATGTAGGAGCTTAAAACTTGAGCCAGGCAGAGGAAATAGGTCAGAACACAGATACAAACCTAAGCATAGAAAACTGACCTGGAAGCCTGAAAAACCAAGGTACCAACAATAGTGATAATACAATTCAAAGCAATAAAAATGGGACAGCCCAGGATATTCAGTAGTTACCATTTGTAAAATATAGGAAGCCCAAAAGAAATGCTTAGGACAGCTTATCAATGATGTCTGAATGTACAGCTCGAGAAACTTGTTACTTTGAGTCATTGACAAATTGCTCTGTTAAACAAAACAAATATCCCTTCTAGATTTCATTTCCTTTTTTGTTCTGGTTACTAGATTGGCAGATCAGAGAATGTGATACCTATAGATTTCATTTCATCCAAGCATTGGACAAAATTTCCCATAATTTCCTTGTAGATGAGATGATAAATTAGAAGCTGGATGCTTAAGCTGTTTGTTGAGAGGTGCTTGTAATTAATTGGAACAACTGGAGTCAAACAATTAAGGAATGGTTTAGTCAGACTGGAAATTAAGTTCTAGTAGAAAACCAAAAGCCTCTGCTCCTGGCCATGTCTTCTTTGGTTAATATATAATTTTGGTTTACTGTAATAAGATACTATGATACCTACGTTTAAGAAAAGCCTTTAAAGGCTGGAGAGATGGAGATGGCTTAGTGGTTAAGAGCACTGGCTGCTCTTGTCAGTCCTGGGTTCGAATCCAGTATTCACATGGCAGCTAACAACCATCCATAACTCCAGGTCCAGAGGTTCTGACACCCTCTTCTGACCTCCGTGGGCACTGTATGACATGGGTGCACTTGCATACATGCAGGCATAACACACATTAAATAATAAATAGATAGATAAATAAATAAATAAATAAATAAATGAATAAATAAAGTTGTAAAAAGAAAAGCCTCCATGATTTTGGAAGGGAAGATACAGGGTCAGTACCAGTTGGGGATATAGTTGGAGGAAAGTTTGTTCCTTTTTCAACGAATGAGAATTAAGTGTATCTATGGGGCCAGAGAAAATGGTTCAGCTGATTTGCTGCCAAGCCTGATGACCTTAGTACAATCCTCAGAAACCCACATAGTGGAAGAAGAAAATCAATTCTTAACAAGTTGTCCTTTGACAAACGCCACATGCATCATGGCACAAGCATGAGCATGCCCACACAATAAATGAATGAATAAATAAATAATAAATAAATAAATAAATACCAGGTGTGATTCATCCCAAAAAGAAGATAGTTGAACATATCTAAATGCTAATGGGAAGAATCCACTAAAAGAATTGGTTCACGACACAGATGAGAAAGAAGGTAACTGATGTCATGTTTCCCAAGGAAAGGAGAGATCATAACCTCAAAAGCACAGGTATAGATTACCTCCGAACTGGAGAGTTAGATCGATTTTTTTCATATTTTTCTGTTTTTATTTGTTTGTTTGTTTTGATCTTTCTAACACAGGGTCTCCCTGTAGCCCCAGCAGGCCTGGAACTCACTATGTAGACCAGGCTGGCCTCAATTCTACAGAGATCCACCTGCCTCTGTGTTTGAAGAGCTGGGATTAAAGGCATGTGCTTTCTTTTTTTCCCCTCTGTTTTTAAAGAAATAACATGTTACAGATTAAGAGTTATAAAAATAACCCTCCCTCCAGTTTCTTTCCCTCTTTCCTCGGATGGATATTGCTGTTTGTTTCTCCTGTAGCTTTCTAGAAATGTTCTCTGCACAAAGCACCCATACGCTTGCTTTCAACACAGATCCTCTCCTCTGTGTCTCACTTCCCTCTGCCCCTTGCTTATCAGATTAGCTAGCTCCCAGTCTCACAGTTAATAGAGAGCCCACCATATGAATTTACTGTACTCTTGATTTACATCTAGGTACATTTTCATTGTTTTAATTTTTGCAATATTTCATAAGGGATGCTATGATAAAAGTTTTCTGTCTATATGTATGTACATAACATAGAACACTAGGAATAAATTTGCTAGGTTAAAATATATACTACTTTTCATTTTGAAAAATATGGCCCAATCTCTCTCCCTTTCCATTTCCCCATCTTCACTAGACAGGTCTATTTTTTTTAATGTGTACGAGTGTATTGCCTGCATTTGTGTAAGTGCCACCTGTTTCATGCAATGCCCACGGAAGTCAGAAAAGGGAGTTCATCCCCAGGAACTGGAGTTATAGACGATTTTTAGCTGCATGTGGGTGGTAGGAATGGAACCTGGGTCCTCTGTAAGAGCATCCAGTGCTCTTAACTGCTGAGCCATCCCTCCAGACCCTAGGTCTATTTTATTCAACGCAAAAGATTTTTCCAGAGAACAAAGCATGTAGGGATGCAATTGTGTGGCAGGATGTGGTGAAGACAGGAACATCAGCATTAGCATCTAATAGCCTAGATTTTCATAACGGAATAAAAGGTGATGAGAATGAAGTGAATCATGGGAATACGCTGGTGAAATGGAGTGAAGGTGAAGATAATTGAAAGGATGACAGGGAACTTGGTACAGTAGCTGGAATTAGGGTGTAGAGCTAGATGTGAGAGAAGCAGAGAGCAGGTGACAACAGATAAGATCAAATAAGAGGCAGCTTACTGTCTCCTGGCTCTGTGGGATAAAAAGAACCAAGAACTTAATTGAACCAGTTTTTCTTTTTCTTTTTTCTTTCTTTTTTTTTTTGTTTGTTGTTTTTTTCAGACAGCATCTCCCTGTAGCCCCAGCAAGCCTGGAATTCACCATATAGACCAGGTTGGCCTAGATCTAAAAGCAATCCACCTGCCTCTGCCTCCTGAGTGCTGGGATTAAAGACGTGCACTACCACGCCCAGCTTGAGGATGGTTTCTTGATGTGTTAGGACCTGACCCAAAGTAAGTGCCCAATGAATATGAAGAAGTGACTTAAGTACTTAAAACATTTAAAGGGCTAGCCCTGCTCCATGATCAGAAAATTCTATCTGAAAATCACAAACGGTAACAGTTCCAATGCACTCATCATTGCACAAGAGAGAGAGAATGCTACATGCATTTTTACAAAGTATAGTGCATATAGAGAACATCCAGTCATTGCTAAGGAGTTAAGGGTGCAGTGCGGAGATAAAGCACTTGTTTAGCATGTGTGGGGCCCTAGGTTTGATCCTAATCAAGAGAGCGAGAAGTAGACACAGACAGAGAGGCAGAGAGATTACCCCGGACTGATACATGAATTCAGTATATCTAGTCTAGCAAAGAGGCAGTCATAGGAGGATACGACAGCTATTTTAAAACATTTGAAGGGCTAGTCCTGCTCCATATGGTAGAAGAAAGATTAATGAATAGAAGTTATAAGAAGATTGCAGTTCTTTTCAAGCAGTTTCTACTTTATCCAGTGATGAAATGTGAACTTACCTCGTCTTTTTTGTAAAAGCAAGATAAACAGCTACCTGCTAAGGATGTTAGAAAGGCTGCACTGTACCCACAAGACCACCCCCACACACACAAATGTTAAAGAGAAGATGAAAAAGCAATTCAGTTGTTAAGTGCCACAGGTCATCAAGTGGATTTGTAGACATTATGAAACTCTTTCCTACCTAAAAAGTACAGCTTGGCTGAAATAGAAGGCCCTCTCCCTGACTCGTGCGACTGGGGAAGAATTAGTCACAGACTCTAAAAATAGAAGAAAGCTTGAAGAATAGCTCAAAATGATCACATTCAAAATCCTAAAGGGAGGAAGGTGGCAAGAAAAACCAAAGAACCTTCCAGGAAACAAATTTTACTGGACTTCTGGAATTGGCGAGAGGATTCTGTGAAGAAGCTTTCCAGCGACTACCTTAAACTAATACTTGGTATTGTTTCAACTATGTGAAAAGAATACGGATTTGGACTCATTAAAAAGGCCAGGCAGTTTCATTCTTCAGATGAAGGAAGTAGCTCTGCAAAAGGAAATTAGAGAGAATCTTACTTTGTATAAGACTGTTTCTCTCTCCCTCTCTCTCTCTCTCTCTCTCTCTCTCTCTCTCTCTGTGTGTGTGTGTGTGTGTGTGTGTGTGTGTGTGTGTGTGTGTGTCAGAGACACAGATAGACAGACACAGAATGGGTGCTGAGAGCAGCTGTTGGAGGCCTGGAACCCTGTGACCAGAGATCTAACTTGTGCTAAGAAAAACCAAGTCCTGATTGAGACTGCTTAGAACTCAGAATGGGAGAAACCGTTCATATATATTTAAAACCTGTATTTAAAAGAGAAGTTAGACATAAGATAAAACAGACTGACAGATCCAAAGCAGAGAAGATGACCTTCAACAGCCTGCAGGAAAAAAGGGAATAAGTGATTGTGTGGTGTAGAAGCTTATTTCAGTTAAATTAGGTACCAGATATTACTGGATATTATTTGCACTATATAGCCTTACTATTCAAAGTGGTGTTTTTGGATCCAGAGGTACAACATCACTTGCTTGTTACAAATGCAGGATCTCAGGCTCCTCCCCAGACCTGCTGAACAACAGCGTACCTTTTAATAAGCATTGGGTGATTTGCATACACAGAACAGTTTGAGAACTGTTGCATAGGGTTTCTCAGTGGACCTTTTGCCTAGCAAAATCTCTGTCCTTTCCTCCACCTCTCTTGTTTTCTCTAATTGTTTGTTTTCTAGTGAGCTAGCAAACAACTCTAATCATGGTTAATAGCCCTTAACACTAGGGCTTTTGAAATACTCAGGGCTTTTGAAATACTCAGATAAAGAAAAGGTTGGCCAAATACATACTATAAAGCACAAGTTCTAGTAATGGTAAACCATTAACTTGGTCTCATGTGTTGTCTGTGTGTCATCTGTGTAGCTTTTGTTCAGCTCTTTGAACCTTCTGAGCCTTGGTCCCCTCATCTGAAAATGTAGGTCACTATAGGATTTACTTCTTAATGTTATCGTGAAGATGAAATGAGGGGAACTTATAGAAACTGCCTAAAACAGTGCCTGACACACAGTAGGCCTTCAGCATATGCAAATCATTATTATTAGGAACCATCATTTATTTAAGTGAAATTAAAAATACAAAAGAACTATGTTATGACCCTTTTCAGCCTTTCAAAATTCCTGTCTTTCTGGAAAGCTTCAAGAACTCTACCTCATCCAGTTCTACCCCTTAACCACAATGCCAGCAGACAAGTGAAAATATTTCTTGTTCTATTGGGTTGTTTTCTGTTTTTTCAAGATTTCCTACTTTTTCATTGTAAATGGCCCATACTTCTAAAGTACATTGAAGTTAAAAAACATTCTTCTGTGGGCTGGCCTGGAAATGTAATTCCATTTATTACATTTTTTTCCTCAGTGGAAAAATGCATGTGACCTTTCAAACAGTTGACTTCAGAATGAACTTTAAGAACTTAGCCTGCCTGAAAGGTAGAGGCTGCCTTTATGTGAATGTAGAGAGTAGCCACAAAGGACGAGATAAATCAAGCCCCAGATTTCAGAGGTGGCTGAAAAAGAAGAAATACTACAAGATGGGCTGGGGAGATCTCTCAATCAGTAAAGTGCTTATCAGACAAGCAAGAGGGCCTGAGTTTGATCCACAGGACCCGTATAAATAGCTAGGCACAGCAGCATGTGTTTACAATCCCAGCACTTGGGACTCAGAGACAGGTGGATCCTTGGGGCCAGCCAGCATAGCCTAATAGAAGCTTAGGTCTTAGTGAGAGACTTCATCAAAAACCAAGGTGGGTGACTCCTGAGGAACGCCACCCTAGGTTGAACACTGGCTTCCATATGCATGCAGGTGTAAGCATACACACACATACACACACACACACACACACACACACACGCACACACACACATTTAAACACACAGAGAGATAGAGAGAGAGAGAGAGAGAGAGAGAGAGAGAAATGCTGACACACAGGGAAAATAAGGCAAATCAGTCAATCTGAGTTCACAGTATCAAGATTCAGAAAACTAATATAGGAAAGGAGATATATCTTGGAAAGGATATTAAAAAAAAACAGCAACAATGACAACACAGACCATTTTTCTGCTATATTAGTTAAGGGGCTCCTAATCAGTAGCTTGGGATCTACAAACGATGCTAGAGGCTTTACAAACTAAATCTCCAAGATAATCTCCCTCCTCCTACCCTACTCTTTGCAGGCTGCTCAGAGTCTCATGTCAGAGAAGAAGCCTGTAGGCAGCTGCCACAATCCCATTCACCCCACACTGGCATCCAACAGTCAAATTCATTTAACCTCCTTCCGCCTTTAATCTATCTCTTCATGGCACCAAGAAAAACCTAAATAGCTTTTCCATATAGAAAGAAAAGAGACTCCTATATTGGATGAAATGAGGTAGCTGGTGAAAATGTGATCTCAGAATGGAGAGAATGGAAATCTAGTAATGAAGGACCATGGAAAAAGCAAAGGACTTCTGTGCCTTCTCACTGACATTGTTAGCAGGAAGATGAATTGTACCCAAAGGAGCTCTTGGTTAATACAGCAGCAAGCTCATGGTGTCTGAATAACTACTATTCATAAATGGCCATTAAAATACCCATGAACAAAATACACTAAAATTTGTACTAGCATAGGAAAAAGGGAGAAAGTAACCACCACTTACTCCTGGGAAGAATTTTTGCCAGCTGTTGGGAGATGGGGTTGGATTGAAAAGCATACTTCTGGCCTACTTACACCCTGCTTTCTGATCAGAACATCAAAAGTGCCCAAGGAAAATGGGGGAAGGGGGATAATATTTTTGATTCACTTCTATCCACTTTCTTCAGCTTTGCAATATAGAAACTGTACTGATAAGGAAAAAAGAGTCGTGCCTTTTCTATATAGTAAATATTTTTGGAGGCAACTACAGTTCTGCTCCGCCTCTTCCATCGTCAGCGTCTCTGTTTTCTTTTTCTTTCTTTCTTTTTTGTTTTTTAAAAACTACAATTCGAGCACACAATATTACTAGTGATGGTGGTTGGGGCCAGAGGTTGTTATCAGGAAAAGCTCTAACTGTAAGCATGCTCGAAGACATCATATCTGAAATAATGTAACATGACAAACTGCAGAGTTAGACAACCTAGAAGATCAGAGAGAAAAATTCCAAAGCAGTCCAGGAGAACCTAAGAAAAAAGTAATAACAGTGACAACAATACTATCAACTGTCACCATTTGCTGTATAATTACAATAATCTAGACACCAAATTAAATACTTCACATGCCATTTGTTATCTTATGTATTTCTCATACCAAATAGAAGTTGTCATGAAATTTGTTTGGAGACGCCAAATAATTATAATGACATCTATCATTTATTGAACATTTATGATGTGTTAGACACTGTTTTATATATCTACTATCTCATTATATGAATATTTCTCGTTATATGAGTCATTATAAAAGGATCTAGAAATCTTGGAATAGTGGTAAACACTTGTAATCCTGGCCTTTTGTGTGTGTGTCAGGGAGGTCATGGTGGCTTGGAAAGGAGGATTCCAAGTTGGAGAATTGGGAACAGAACTTGCGTCTGCTGCAAGAGCAGCCAGTGCTCTTATCCCCTGAGCCACCTCTCCATCCCCCACCACAGGACATGTGGAGACACAAATCAGACATGTGGAGACACAAATCAGATTCTATAGGTGTGTATATATATCTATATATAGTTAGTGTATGTATATATAGTTTATATATATATAGACAATAACAAATGCTGGTGAGGATGTAGAGGAGGATCCCGTATTCACTGTTAGTGAGAATGTAAATTAGTGCAGCCATTATCAAAATCAGTGTGGAAGTTTCTGAAAAAATAAGGACACAAAGTTGGGGTAGGGAGTTATGGGTGGATCTGAGAGGAGATTCAGAAGGGGGTTGAATATGATCAAAATTCATTGCATGAAATTTTCAAAGAATTAATTTAAATATTATTTTAAACCTAAAAATACTACTATCATATAGCCCACCTGTACCAGTCTTGGGCATATTCCCAAAGACGATATTGTACTACGGTGATACTTGTACATTCACATTTATTGTTACATTATTCACAATAGTAAGGAACTGGATTCAGCCTAGATGTCCCAGGTGAATGGATAATGAATAAAGAAAAGAAAATTATGTCATTTGGGGGGAAATGGGATGGATCTGGAAAGTATTAGATTAAGTAAAGTAAACCAGTTTCATAAAAACAAATTTCCTTCTCCCTTATATGTGCATCCTAGCTTATAATGTCTATATGTATGCATATAACTGGAGACTGAGTGTGAACGTAGACTATGAAACTGGAAAGGAGACCATGAGAGAGGAAAAGGCAGTGTTGAAGAAGGGAGGCATTAGGACACAAGTGACATGAAAGCAGCAAGGAAGTGTTAGAAGGGCACATGATGAAGCCATGGGGATGGAAGAGAAACAGAGAAGAAAATGAACAAGTTCTTTTGTTTCAAAATGGCATAATGAAACCTGATATTGTATCAGAGGGCTGGGGAACGCAGCTCATTGATAGAGATAGAATACTTGCACCTGGCTTTGAACACCTTGCTAGGAAAGAAGAATGAGGGAAGAAAAGGCGCAGTTGCTAGAGTGCTTGCCCAGCATGCATAAAGCTTTGGGTTGGACGCTCAGGACCACATAAAACCAGGCATGGTGGAGCACACCTGTAAAGTACTCAGATGGAGGCAGGAGAATCAGGAGTTCAGTCATCCTCAGCTACATACTGAGTTCAAGGCCAGCCAGGGCAACATGAAGCTTCATTGAGAGAGGAAGGGAGAGTGGGAAGGAGGGAGGGAGGAGGGAGGAAAGGGAGATGGGTTCACATAAACACTTTAATCTTCTCAATTCTTTATTTAATGTTCAATTCAATATACCTCTTCTAGAAAGCATCCCTTGATCCTTCCAATCTGAATTAGTTAGGCCTACTCTGTTCCTTCTACCAGCACCCTGTGCTTCATTCTTTCACAGCCTTAATCAAATATTGTGATCAGCTCTTTACTTGACTATGATCCCACGCCCCCAAACACAAACACACATCGGACCATGAGCTCCAGAAGAAAAATCTGTATATATCGGGATACAACAATAGATAGCCTCTGCAAAGCAATTCGATAGAAAGGATGATAGATGTGTTAATTTACTTGTTGCAGTAATCCTTTCACGTCGTATATGGATAACAAAACATTACTTTGTATACCTTATATGCATTTTTGTCAATTATACCAAAATAAAGCATAGAGAAATAAATGCAACTAAGGAAAGGGGAAAATAATTTTAAAAAAACAAACAGAAGTTTACTGCTCCTGTCTAAGAATTATGAGCTCTGAGCACATAGGGCATGCAGATGTCCTAAGTGTTCAGGTGTGGGGGCAGCTTTCTTCAAGCAGCTGACTCTGATGTCCTGCACTTGTATCCCTACAGTCTCTATCATGAAATGGATGTGCACAGTTCCACATACCCATCCTATACTTAATAATAGGCAGATGCCTCAAGCATTGGAGTTAAGGATCAGGAGTAACCAGAGTGCACTGACCTGCTGGTGGAGCCTCAGCAAGAGTGCTTTGCCATCAAAGGGTTCATTTCATAATGTTCTAGAGAAGGGAAGACAGTTGAAAGTAGACGCACCAGGATCTCAACAATAGCTGCCTGTGGTGGGAGTCAATGTTCTCTGCTCTTAAGTTTGTGTTATGAAAAGGCACACATAAAAGGGGAAAGCTGAGATAAAACTTCCTCTTGCAAGGTAGAACTTTGAGTGAGCTGTGAGAATTCACCACACCATCCTACACCATCAATTTTCTAAAATCAGCTTGTATGGCTTTTATAATATATTGATTTTATGCAAGCAAAACATTAATTTAGGGCCAAGTGAGAAACTCCCTCCTTTCATTCCTTTCCCAACACCTAATTTCCCCTCTCCAGAAGTAAGTACTGTCAAGACTTTAGTTGGAATACTTCCACAGGAGGATTTATTTTTATTTAAGCAACAGAAAAATGTGTAAATCCTGAGTAAAGCAAATCTTTACTTGTGATAGAAGGATGAAAAACCAAACTGTACAGGCCTGGAGAAATGATTTAGCAGTTAAGAGCACTGGCTGCTCTTGCAGAGGACCCTGGTTTGATTCCCAGCACCCACATGGCATCTAACAACTGTCCATAACTCCATTTCCAAGGGAATTCAATGCCTTCTTCTGACCTCCATGGGCATTGCATGACACAGGTACACTTACACATATGCAGGCAATACACTCATGCACATAAAATAAAAACAATAAATGAAATATTTAAAAAGAACATTTTAAAGAAGAAAAACCCAACTGCAGTAAAACTACTTAATATTCTAAAAAGATCTAATTTGCTGGCTATATGGGTGCTGCCTTCTTGAGAGGTTGTGACTTCTCTGAAATCTGCTGTCCCAAGAGAAAGAGGAGGAGAAATGGAAAGTGGGGGGAGGATAGATAGTAGAAATTCTTGGGGACAAGGACTTGATAGTAGTATTACAGTATTACTATTACTTTAAAATATCATAATGGTGACCATTTACTGAGCACTAAGGAAAGGGAAAGCAGCCCTCAATAGAAAAGGAGAAATCTGATATAAGTGCAAATCCACACACCTTTTCATATAGTTATCTCACACTTAACACATAACTGTATACTCCATTCCATACATATACAATGTCAACAAATACATATCAAATAATAATTAATACATTGTGCAGAAATATGTTCACAATCATAATGATGCAAATATTCTGCATATCTAGAATTTTATATATGCAGAATATTTAAGAATCTTCTTAACTCTATCCAACTTATTTATGTGTGTATTTTGGGGGGCTTGTATGATGTGTGTTTGTATGTGTGTGCCAAGGCACATCTGTGGAGGTCAGAGGGACTACTTCAGCTGTCTGTCTTCAGCGTCATCTTGTTTGGGATAGGGTCTCTTGCGGTTCACCCAACCTAGCTGGCCGGTGGGCTTCTGGGGCTTTTCTTGTCTCTGACTCCAATCTTCCCATAGGGTTACAGGGATTAGAGAGGCATTTGGGCTTCACACTGTTCTAGAGATCTGAACTCACACTGGCAGGCTTGCATAACCAGTGCTTTCCTACTGGCCATCTCCCCAGCCCCTCCATCTCTTTTGAACCTGAATCTGCTTCTCTCTCTC
>NW_008355642.1:4237019-4237842 GCF_000622305.1 Nannospalax galili
TTTTTTTGTTTTTTTTTTGTTTTTTGGTCTTTTTGAGACAGGGTCTCCCTGTAGCTCCAGCTGTCCTGGAACTCACTATGTAGACCAGGCTGGCCTTGAACTCACAGAGATCTGCCTGCCTCTGCCTCCCAAGTGCTGGGATTAAACCCAGCTCGATCTTTCTTTTTTAACTTTAAATTTGACAATATAATATATGTATTCAAAATATTGTGAGCATGTTTGCCCCATTATTCTCTTTTCCCCAACAAGTCCCCCTCTTATTTAGGGGGCAAGTCCTTATGTTCTCTTAACCACGTGCATGTATGTTTGTATCTTTTCTATTTTTATACATACAAGGTAAAAATTAAACCCCAAAAGTAAGAAAGGCTAAATATTGGCATCATCTGGCTTAGCCCTACTATCTGTAAACAAATACAGATCATATTTTAGGCCTTTAATTGCGTATCTTCTATTTGATGGATCCTAAGGACAACCTTAAAATTTCCCCTAGTTGCCCATCTCTACTTTCAATTTCTCCTTTGTCAATCAACCAACAAATTTCATACTGAGCATTTACCAGGCCCAAGTGCTATGCTAAAATGCTTTGTGGAAATGAACTAAATGTCCATTGGTGGATAAATGGATAACAGTATTGTGGGGATACTGATACAGCTCAGTCGGTACAGTGGTTGCCTAGCATGCACTAAGCCGAGTTCCATCCCCAGCATCTTGTAAACCACTTGAACTCAAGAGGTAGAGACAAGAAGATCAGAAGTTCAAAGTCATTCTTACCTGCACAGTCAGTTGAAAGCCAGCCTGGGATACCCTAAGTCCATATATATAT
>NW_008355642.1:4244518-4260897 GCF_000622305.1 Nannospalax galili
TTGAGGAAGAAACATACAAATTTGCTTCATGTTAATTAGTAGAGGTGAAAAACATTACTGTTGAAATCTACCTAATGACTTTATATCCATACTCAGATGCCAAGGATCTGATTATAAGTGACCGTGCATAGTAATAATAAGATACATGGAGATTAGAGATGCATGTGCAAACATCTTAATGTCAATTGCACTGAAAATGAATTTTTCTGTAAGAAACTGTGTATTTTAATATTGAAATGGAGATCTTTTTTAAAGATTAAAACCTCATTCATTTTTATGTCTTATAGGGTTTATATTGAGTACAATATTGTATAACTGTAATAATTCAACTGTAAACCTAAAAATTTACAGCCAAATTTGAAAGAGATGCATCCTACCTCAGGAAAACGTTATTGAATATGTCAATTGTGTTGTAATGATATGCTTCTTCTAAGTATGTTGTTATTAAATAAATCATTTTAAAAAAAAATAAGAAATCCTGTCATTTGCAATCACAGTGGTTAATTATGCTACATGAAATAAATCAGACACAACAAGAAAAATACCATATGATCTTGCTTGAATCTAAAATGTCAGATTGATATGAGGGAAGAGTAGTATGGTACTGACCAGAAAGAAGACAGAGATAAGAAGATGTAGATAAAAGGTACAAAGATTAAGTTGTATAGAATAAGTTCTACAGATCTAATGTATAACATGGTGGCTATAGCTAATAACACTGTATTATATGGTTGAAACTTGTTAAGAGGGTAGACCTTACATGTTCTCAATACACACACACAGAGGTAGCAATGAAGAGATGGTTATCAATGTGACTACAGTCTATGTATGAACACACACATATCATACTATACATCACACACACACACACACACACACACACACACATATCTTTCAAAATCACTTGGAAGACTTTTGAAAAATATAATCCTTTGCTTCTCAACCCTAACCTACTGACTCTGAATCCTTGAGATTGGGGTGATTTATTACATGTTCCTCTCCCCTGCAAATACATATGTTGTCCTAACCTCCCCTGCTAGTACCTCAGAACATTATGTATACTTAAAAATAATCATTAAAGAGTTAAAATGAGATCATTAGGATTGATCCTAGTGAATATGAGTGATATAAGAATAGGAATGAGCACAGGAACTACATGAAGACCCAAAAAGACACCCATGTACATGACTGCAAACCCCTGAGTTTAGACTTTAAGTCTGTGGAACTATGAGAAAAGATAATTCACTGTTTGAGCCACTCAGTCTGTGGTAGTTTGTTACAGCAGTCTTGATGAACTAATACACAAAAGTACCTGAGTTTTCACAATAAGCTCACATGACTCTAAGGTAGCCATCTCCTGGTACCAATCAAGGGGACTGAAGTTTTGTTAATAGCAAGCGAGGATCAGAATTACACTGATTTAAGATCAAGTCTCATCTCTGTCATTTGTCAATTGAGTAAACTTTTAAAGCAGCTTTGTATTTGTGAGAGCTTGAAAACAAGCCTGCTTCACAGACCTGCTATGAGAAATAAAAGAAAAAACACTGTAAAGCATTTAGCACTGTGCTTGGTATATATCAAAACTTTACTTACTCTTAAAAATTACATATGTATTTTGTGGGAGATAAGGGGTGTGAGTGCACCATGGGGCATGTAGAGGTCAGAGGACAAACTTGCAGGAGATATTCTATTCTCTCCTTCCACCATGTGGGTCCTGGGTATCAAACTCAGGATGCCAACCTTGGTGGCAAGCATCCTTACCCACCGAGCTGTCTCCCGGGCCCCAAGGTTTACTTATGTGAGCTATCAGTGTTAATAGTACACAGGAGTTGGTCTAGAACAAGGATTCTTAGAAATTTGCAGAACAAATGTTCTTACATGGAAAAACATTAAATCTCCATTTTCAGGGATCTCCAACTTAAATTTACATTTCTTTCAATTACAAAGGCAAAAACACAGATCACAGTAGTATTAGCAGTGTCCATAAATTTTCATCAATAGAAATCAGTTTTTTGTGTGTACATGCATGTGTATGTAAGTGCATGTGTGTGTGCATGACCATGTATGTGTAGAGGCCAGAGGTCACTTCCAATGTTGGCTGTCTTCCTCCATCGCTTAACCACCTTATCTCTGGAAACAGGATCTGTCACTGAACTTGTGGCACCCACCCCCCCTAGAATGGGTGTCAGTGAGTTCTGAGGATCCCCTGCCCCCCGCCCTCACCACTAGTTTCTAGACTTAAGTTGCTCCTGAGGTAGGATTGCAGTCTTGTGTGACCATGCCAGGCTTTTTTTACATGGGTGCTAGGAATCTAAACTCAGGTCCTTATGCAGTAGGCACATTACTGACTGAGACATCTTCCCAGCCCCAGAAATAACTGAACAGTTTTAAGTCACCTTACAGCTATTTCAAATATCTTTAAATCTATTCACCCATTATTTTGAAGTTACCATGTTATCAAAGCTGCTTTTAGATGTTGTTTCACTACATTAATGACAAGCACTTACTTAATTTTTTATTGAGTATTTTGATAACCACACATCCATGTAGTTGATTTACTTTGTAATCCTAGGTATTTTGTTTTGTGTTATCAAAGAACAGTATTTTGAGAAGGGGTCCATGAGCTTCCTTACATTGTCAAAAGGATTTAAGCTTCTCTATACTGTCAAAATGGTGTGTGTGCGTGCGTGCATTGCACGAAATGGGTGTACTTACATACACGCAGGCATAACACTCATACACATAGAAATAAACTTAAAAACTTCAGCTACTATAATATTATACTAGGGTGGTCAATTTTGTTCTTGGCTTTCCACTATAAAGATCTTTCAATAAATTAGTAAATCATTGAATGCACATGTGCTTTTGTGAATAATGTAATTTTCTTAAAACAGATGCTATACTTCATAAATATTTGATAAAACTATCATTTATCAAATGTTATCATTGCTACCTAATGGATACAAACAGAAGCTCTGAAGTCAGAAAACTAAGTTTTGTTTTATTGATTTATTTAATGTTATTTATTATTTTTATTTTATGTGTATGCATGTATTGCCTGCATGTAGGTAAGTGCAACTGGGTTGTTCAATGCCCGCAGAGGTCAGAAGAGGCTGTTAGATCCCCTGGGACTGGAGTTATGGACCGTTGTTAGCTGCCATGGGGGTGCTGGGATTCGAACCCAGGTCTTCTGCAAGAACAACCAGTGTTCTTAACTGCTGAGTCATCTCTCCAGCCCCAGTTTTTATTTTAAAAATATTTTATTAAAAAATATTTTATGTGTATGAGTGTATTGCCTGCATGTATGTAAGTGTACCCATGTCATGCAATGCCTTCGGAGGTCAGAAGAGGGGGTCAGATCTCCTAGAACTGGAGTAAAGGGCAGTTAGCTGCCATGGGGGTGCTGAGAACTGAATCCGGGTCCTCTGCAAGATCAACCAGTGCTCTTACTGAGCCAACTCTCCAGTCTGAAAAATTGTAAAAGAAAAAATTTTGGGGGTCTTTTTGAGATAGGGTCTCCCTGTAGCCACAGCTGTCCTGGAACTCACTATGTAGACCGGGCTGGCCTCGATCTCACAAAGATCTGCCTGCCTCTGCCTCCCGAGTGCTGGGATTAAAGGCATGTGCCACCACGCCCGGCCAAAATGCATTTTTTTAAACTGTGAAAATGTTCGCTGGTGTAAAGAATGTTCTCAAAAGTTTTCTAAAAGTTTACTTAAAGAAATTGTAAATTTTTAAATATTTTATTTAATATTTTTATTTTATGTGTATGAGGGTTTGCCTGCATGCATGTAAGTGCACCCATGCATGCAGTGCCCACGGAGGGCAGGAAAAGGTGTCAGTTCCCCTGGAACTGGAGTTACACACGCTTGTTAGCAGCCATGTGGGTGCTAGAAATCCAACTCAGGTCCTCTGTAAGAGCAGCCAGTACTTTTAACTGCCGAGCCATCTCTCCAGCCCCCCAAAATTGTACATTTTAAATCCCAACTCCACACTTACTCATTGTGTGACCTGAGATCTTGAACTTATCCAAGGCCCCATATCATCACTGGAATCATACCTACTTCATAGACTTGTTGTGAGACATGAGAATGTATGTGTACATATATATGTATGTACACAGAAAATGTATGTGCATGTATGTGTGTGTGGCACATAGTGAGGGCTCAAGAAATATTTATTCATTTTCTTGATAACTCTCCAATGCAAGGCAAACTTAGGAAGTGGGAGGATATCTTTTTGTGTGTGCCTGTACATGTGTGTTTGTATGTTTGAGATAGCATCTTTCATGTAACCCAAAGTATGCCTTGAATACTGGGATTACAGGTGTATGCCACCACATTAGGCACAGGAGGGTAAGCTGTTTTTTAACTTTTTACACTGGGTCCTCTAAGACCTGCTCCCTGAATACCTTTCCAACTCTCAACTTCTCTCACATTTTATTCTCCAGTAACATAAAATTCTTTGGTCATTCCCACAAGCTCCTAACATACCCACTATTCTAACCCATGGTCCTGTCTCCACTAGTCTCTGATTTACAATGATTCTACGTAATTTTTTTTTATTTTTGTGATGGTGCAAGAAGCAATCTATATTCAGTAGAAATGGTGCCTCAAATTTAGAATTTGGATGCTGGCCCGCTCCCAGTAAGCCACAAGACTAAGAAGGTAAACAACTGATACTCTGTGTTGTATTGTGTTGCCAAGATACGGTGCTCAGTAGATTAGGTGTATTAAGTTCATCTTTCACTTATGATATTTTCAATTTATGGTGGTTTTTTTGGATATAGCTTCACTTTAAGTCAGCTAAGGAACATCTGTTGATTGCCCTTCTTCCTAGAGTAATAAACCCCCCTCCATAATCTCTAGCCCATGCTGCTATCTGCCCACAAAAGCACCAAGTTTCTATCATCACTTAGCAGTTGTAGTTGTAGGGTTTATTTTTATGGGGCTGGAGATTGTACCTAGGGCCTCACATATGCTAGGCAAGAATTCCACCACTGAACTATATCCTCAACCATTATTTTACACACAAAGGAGGGAGGGAGAGAGGGAGGGAGGGAACTTGTGATCTCAAGAAGCTGGTATTACAGGCTTTGCCACATCGGCTTCACTTGTATTATTTTGTCTGTCTGTCTATCTATTTTTCCAGCTAGACCTTGAGTTCTTTGAGGGCTTCGGACTGTATCACATATAATGTCTGAATCATCACTAACACTGTACTTGGGACAGGACAAGTGCAGAGTAAACGACTGTTTAATGATTCCACCTAAGAAGTAGGTGTTTCTTCTATCCCTCTTTTACTTCACTTGAAAAGCCACCTTACTTCACTTGAAAAGCCACCATCTTTGTATGGACGTGCCCCTCCACCCTTCTTTCTGAGTTTATATAAGAACACTTTGCTGTTTGGCGTTTCTCTATCCAACACAAAATATGGCAGCAAAACAAGACTTCACAGAGGAAAGCCAAGGGGGCCCTGACCAGCCAGCCTTCCTTCATCGAGGTATGCAGTGTGTCAATATAGGCCAGACTGGTATGCACACAAATGCCAGCTCTCTGAACTCTATACTGTCTAGATTTTTCTATATCTCAATTATATTTGCTCTTGATTATCCTTGATATGATGTGCAAAGCTGTACTGAAGTATTAACAATATTGTTTGAGAGCAAAGACTACAACAAGAGAAATGTCAAGGAGACAAAAATTCTTGAATTTTGTGGTGCCAGATGCCAAGAAGGAAATACTTCCACCCAGGCCTCATCCCAAGGTTATTCACAAAGATAAGATGTCTCAAGCAAATACAGATGCAAAAGGCCTAGCTGTTCCAAAACACAATTTAAATAAACATTTAAGGAGCTAATATATTTCATTATAACATTTAACATAAAATATAAACAAGAAGAAAAATAATAAGCACTGTAATTAAAAAACAATTCAGTAGGCTATAAGTCTACACAGTGAAGATGAAATTTCATATTCTACTACCTCCTCTGGCTTTTACCCAAGAGCATTAAAAAAAGAGAGAGAAGAAAGAAGGAAATAAAGGAAAATGATGCATCTACAAGATTGGCTTTGGGGAGAATACACAGAGGCTTCTTAGTCTGTAAGAACACAGGAATCACTCCTCTCATCCTTGGCCTTGGGATCCTGTCAGGATTTGGGTTTTTCAGTCACTACAGCACAGGAGAATACAGTCTTCCTCTCCCCATCACCCACATTTTGGAGTCCCATTAACTCCCTACAAGGCCTGGGGAACAGGAATTAGTTGGTTGCACTTTGCTCCTAATGAATCATGGGTCTGACTTGAGGGATTGCTTTTATTTGAATTGTTTTGTTTTGTTTTGTTTTGTTTTGTTTTGTTTTGTTTGTTTTGAGACAAGGTCTTGCTGTATAGCTCAGGCTACTCTGGAACAATCCTGCTTCTGCTTTCTGAGTAGCTGGGGTATTAGATGTGTAGCACCACACCAGCTAGGAAATTTCAAGTGTATTTAAGTCAAATCTACATGAACTGGCATGTGGAGTTTCAACTTCTATAAAAGATGGGGGAACCCTGGCCTGCTTTGGGTCAGGGGCTCTGCCTCCACTTGTGAGCTCAGAACTCTAGCAGTGTGGACTCCATAAGGTCGCACCTGTAGTGTAGCATGGACCTGAGTCCTTGGCCTTAACAATTTCAGATTTTGGGCAGAAGATGGCAGTGTATACTGCTTAATTTCAAATTCCCTAGGCTCGCAAATGAAGAAAGGGGGGGGCGTGGGAGTGGGACTAAATTGAAGTATATTTTTTATTTGAAAACTGAATATTGTGAATATTTTATATTTCCCAGGAAAGAATAATTACTGAATTTCACACATTCAGCTTATTCCGAGTCTTGAGACACCCTAGAAGCCTCCCACTTGATCCAGCTAGCTCAGGAAGCAGGGGCATGATCTAGGGCACCGGACTCCCCACCTTATCTACCCTTTCACTTTATGTCCACTTGAGGTTCATCCTTCCACATCCCTCCGCCGCCATTTCGGGACGCATCACTCCTTTCCTTGCTCTGCCTGAGTCCACTGAGCACTGACTGTCTCAAAGGGGTGAAGGAGATCCGAGATCATCTGAAGTGGCAGGTAGGGTTAAAAAGAAAAGTGGGAGAACAAGTTTTGAAAAATCTGGAAAGATTCGGGAGGAGAAAGGGGGGGAGCGCTGAAGTGAGAGGAAAAGAAGATGAAGGAAATTTGAGGGAAAAGAAAAAAACCGTCTGGAGAGAAAGGGGGGGCACGTCGAAAAAGAAGAGAAAAGAGATATGGGGAGAGAGGGAAAGGGGGAAATTGAGAACATTAAAAAAAAAGATGAGTAAAGAAAGTTTAAAAAGCCAGTTATTTAAATGAGAGAAATAGCTTGAAAGAACAGAAGGGTGGGAAGGTGGATGGAGATGCCAGGTCTACTGGGAGAAAGCTGAGGACACCAGGGACCGGTAAAGACCAGGGAGGAGAGGAGGAGGAAGTGGTTGGGGGCGGGGGGCGGGGGCTCGAGGGGTGGGGAGGACGACAACCTAAGAGAAAGGGGCTGACACACCAAGTCTGAGTGAGCGTGTGTGAGGGAGTTTGACTTGAGGGCAGGTATTGGGTCCCCTTGAGTGCTTTCTGGCACTTTCAAGAGTCTGCATAAGGCAGGGCTTTCTCTCCACACTTCCCAAAAGCGGGTGTAAGACAGTAGGTGGGGAGCACGCGCCTGTAGGCCATCGGACCTCCGCGGCGGGCGGCCACATCTGCCCTCCCCAAGCCAGAGCCCCGCGAGGCGGTGCGCAGGAGGGAGACGCGGCGTGGGGGCCGTTCGCCTGGCAGATTTGGCAGATAATCCGCCCCCCCCCAGCAGAGGTTTTGAAAGCCATGAGCGCGGAGCCTGCCCCAGACCAGACGCTGAGCGCGAGTGCCGCAAAAACGCCGGAGCCATCCCCTCAGGAGCTAGGCCGAGGGTGCGAGCAGCCGCGTGGGCGCTGAGGGCGGGAGGCGCTGTGGGGCGGGCGGCGCTGTGGGGCGGGCGGGACTGCGCGCGCCGGGGCCCAGCGGCTGCCTAAGGAAGCTGCAGCGGTGCGTCCTCCGCTGGCCCCACGGGGATCACTGACACACAGTCACCGCCCCGTGCGGACTCAGGGCTCAGAGCTCGCCCAGTCTCCCTGGGCTCCTGCCACCGTTCGGTCCAAGAGCCAGCCAACAGGGGAAGTGGCGAGGGCGCGCCCGTTGCTCCCCCTCTGCCCTGCTGCCTGCCCTTTCTGCCCTGCCGCAGGTCCGCCCCGAGACCCCACTTGGCACTTGGCAAACTTAGGAAGGAGCCTAGGCCGCGTGTGGCACCTCGGGGGCGGCCCCCAGCTTCCAGATCCGGGGGGGGGAGTGGGCCCCAAGGATCTGCTCCGAGCTGTTTGTCCAGCTGTTTCTATTCGCACCCTGAGCGGTGCAACCAGAAGGGGGCTGAACTGAAGGTGTCTGACTTGAAGCGCTAATTTCCAACTCTTCCCTTCACAGCTTCTCTTTTCCAGGCACCCTGGAGTCCCCAAAGGCCGGCTCGGAGGGCGCGCACCTGCCAGCTGCCCCTGACCTCGCAGGCCAGGCGACCGCCAAGCCTGAAAAGATGGCCCAGTCCAAGATCAACTGCCGCTCACCTGTCGGCCTTGACTGCTGCAACTGCTGCCTGGACCTGGCCCATCGAAGCGGGCTCCAGCGGGGCAGCAGCGGGGAGAACAACAACCCAGGCAGGCCCACCGTGAGCAACTTTCGGCAGCTACAGGAGAAGCTGATCTTCGAGAACCTCAACACTGACAAGATTGACAGCATAATGCGGCAGGATTCACTAGAGCCAGTGCTGCGGGACCCCTGCTACCTGATCAACGAGGGCATTTGCAGCCGCAACATAGATCAGACCATGCTTTCCATCCTGCTCTTCTTCCACAGGTGGGTAGCTGGGCAGGTGGGTAGCTGGGCACACGGGTAGGAGCATGTCCCTGCTCAAGCCACCCTCGCTTGGATCTTCATCTCAGACAAGGTGGGCAAATTAGGAAGTTCACAAAGGGCACTCGGTGGGGAGGGTGGACTCACAGGCTGCTATGACTGGACTCTTTGGCTGACTAGAGGCCCCCGGAGCTCAGAGTTCTGGTAGGTGCAAGCCTATTTTGATGGGTGCTTGCACAGGCTTGTGGAAACTAGGTCCCAGAAGGGGAGCAGATGCCATATGGTTGAAAGTAGATGCAGGTATCCCCTTTTCAGAATTTCTATAGGTCCCTCGCATCATTCTGCCACGAAGTTCTCTTGGAATTTGAATTCCAACTTATTCATTGTGCAAACTCAGGCTGAAATGGTCCGGGCTTTTAAATTACCAAGTGGCCCTGACAGTGAGGACAAGCAAAATGTCATGACAAATTAGGCTACTGGTGGGGGAGGGTGCAGAGTAAGGGACAGGAAAAATCAGAGACCTGTGGGATTACATAAAAAAAGCAGAAAATACCCTAGGACATCTGGTTAAATGCTTCAAGAAGTGTGTGTGGCAGGAGGGTGGGAGAATTTACATCCATGGAGGCCTGGGTTAGAGTGTGTGTTGGACTTTCTTAAAAGCCTGAAGGCAGGGATGGGACAGGGGAGGAGATAAACGTAGTGGGAATGCCCAGGGCAGCTGCTGTCCCCAACTATGACATACTCTGGTATTAACGATTTAGAACTTAGTCAATTTAGAGGCAGGCAAAAGAACTTGAGGAAGCCCTTCCATGAGTTTGGTGTTCTTCGTGTGTGTGTGTGTGTGTGTGTCTGTGTGTGTGTGTGTGTGTGTATCTGTGTATCTGTGTGTCTGTGTCTGTGCCTATGCATGCATAGGCAGAGGTGGATTTTATTCTTGCTTAATGAAACAGGTTATGTTTCCTACTGTGGGAGACCTGAGTGGAAGTACAAGTTATGCTTCTACTTTTTTGTATTAGCCTGAGCAAGTCATCTGATCTCTCTGGTCTCTATAAGGCTCTTTGTATCTCAGAGATTTTAGGTTGTGAGCAGGTGGTATGCCCAAAGTGATAAGAAATGCTGAGGGGCTGGAGAGACAGCTCAGAGGTTAAGAACACTGACTGTTCCTGCAGAAGACCTGGGTTTGAATCCTAGCACCCACATGGCAGCAAACAACTGTCCTTAGCTCCAGTTCCAGGGGATCTGACAGCCTCTTCTGTCCTCCGCAGGCATTGCAAGATATGGGTGCTCTTACCTGCATGCAGGCAGTACACACATACACATAAAATAAAAATAATAAATAAAATTTAAAAAAAATAAATGCTGAACAAGTAATAAGTTTCTTGTGTGGCAATGAAGCTCAAATAGGACATTTTAAAAGCAGTCAAAAAAGGCAGGAGGTGGGCTGGAGAGATGACTCGGGTCCAGAGCACTGGCAGCTCTTGCAGAAGACCTGGGTTCAATTTCCATCACCCACATGGTGGCTCACAACCATTCACAGGCATTCCACATACGGGTCCAGTTGCAGGCAAAACACTCATACACATAAAAGTAAATGTTTCTTAAAGAATTTAAAAAGCAGAAGGTGGGGCTGGAGAGATGGCTGAGAGTTTAAGAACACTGACTGCTCTTGCAGAAGACCCAGGCTCGAATCCCAGGACCCACATGGCAACTAACAACTGTCTATAACTCCAGTTCCAGAGGATCCGATAGCCTCTTCTGTCCTTTGCGGGCATTGCACAACACGGGTGCATTTACTTACATGCAGGCATAACACCCATACACATAAAATAAAAATGATAAATAAAATATTTTTAAAAATAAATAAAAAGCAGAAAGTATTCTCAATTGCTATCACCATATTTGCCTCCTTTGTCCCAAGACAAATCCACCATTTTCATCTCCTCGTGCTAGCCCCAACAGTTCCAACTGGGGACAGGCAAAACTATTGACTTAATTAATGTTGTCACATCAACTTGTATTTCTCAAGCATTTTCAATGCCATTGTCCAGATCCTATGTATTATTTCACTTTAGGCATCAAATTATCTCATTGTTGAAAATAGACCAAGCAGTGTACAGAAAAGGTTTCAAGAGAATCTTCGTTTCTGGTGAAACATTACTACAAGTGTATTCAGCCCACAACCGATGAAACCCTGTGGAGCAAAATCCCTAACCGGCTTCTAATGATCTGCTGCTGGCATAGCTCAGTTGGAGCGTGGCAAGAGGGGAAAAGGGGGACCTGGAAAGAACAGAACGCTTGCAATTACATTCATCTGAGAAGGCAAGTGCTCCTCTAGGACTTCAGTGAAGTGAGAGGGTGATTTCTCTTTTTCTGGGTCTAGGAGGGTCTGATCTGAATGAGAGAGGTGTGAGGCCAGGAACTCAGAGTTCAATTTATGTCACACCTCTAGTCCTGATTATTTGGGTTTCTTGAATTGAAAGCTCTCCTTTGTCATCCACTCCAGTGACAACAGGTTTTGATAGTTGGTTCTTGGCAAAGCCTGGAAATGCTATTGAGTAGCGATATTGAAAGCAGTAGCTGAGGGAACAGGATAAACTAGGGGGAATGTACACCTGATCAGCCTGCCTCCTGGGACCCAGAGCAACTCAGTGTCCCTAAGCAGCTGCCTCAGAACAAGCCAGCAGGGTGCCTTGAACAGTGAGTGACAGGATCCTTTGGTGACAACCTAATAGTTACAGCAGGATAAATCATTCTGTTAATTTCCTTAGTGACTGGGATTAGGAATTCTGAATTAAGGTTAGGCTTTGCATAGAATGATGTACTTATTTGTAAACTACGAGGCCATTATGGCTGGTTATGGGATTTCTCCAGTGTCTCTGCTGAACAGCCTGCTATGTGAATATTTCCTTTCTGCTACATTTCATTCTCAGGGCTTCTCCCCCAGTTTAATTCAACCATCGTTTCTACTCCTCTTCCATTTCATGATTACATATTTCAAGTCCCCGTTTGGGTATCCCTTTCCTTTATCAGTTGATAAGGCTCCCGCTCCTGTTGGAAAAGCCGCTCACCCTATCCCTTATCTTGTAACCTGTTCCCCTACTTCAAGAGCTCCCATTTTGGGGGGAAGGGGACGGGGCACATTCTTAATTTATATGTAGTTTATTTTCCTTGACCTGTCCCTGGCTTATAGTTTAGGTGGTGGTTTCCTTGGAATGCAAGAAAGAGAGCGAGCCATTTGAGGGTAGGGTTGTGTTTTGCTTGTTTTTTTTTCTTGGCTTTTACTTATGCACCAATACTCAATAAAGCTGTTTTGTTTTATTGATTGGATAACTACTTAATTGTTGGTGGGATCTGAAGTGAAGCTTTTCCAACTTTAATGTTTTTAAAAAATTAATTTTTAAAAAATATTTTATTACTTTTTTTTTTGGTCTTTTTGAGGCAGGGTCTCCCTGTAGCCCCAGCTGTCCTGGAACTCACTAGGTAGACCAGGCTGGCCTTGAACTCACAGAGATCCGCCTGCCTCTGCCTCCCGAGTGCTGGGATTAAAGGCATGTGCCACCACGCCCGGCCCTTATTACTTTTATTTTATGTTTTCGTGTATTGCCTGCATGTAGGTAAGTGCACCCGTGTCGTGCAATGCCCTCAGAGGTCAGAAGAGGCTGTCAGATCCTCTGGGACTGGAGTTACGGACAGTTGTTAGCTGTCATGTGGGTGCTGGGATTCGAACCCGGGTCTTCTGCAAGAACAACCAGTGTTTTTAACCGCTGAGCCATCTCTCTAGCCCCTAAAATTTAATTCTTTTTTAAGATTTTATTTATCATTTTTATGTGTATGTGTGTATTATGTAGGTAAGTGCAACCGTGTTGTGCAATGCCCGCGGAGGTGAGAAGAGGCTGATGGATCCCCTGGGACTAGGGTTATGGACAGTTGTTAGCTGCCATGTGGATGCTGGGATTCGATCCCTGGTCTTCTGCAAGAACAACCAGTGTTCTTAACCGCTGAGCCATCTCTCCAGGCTTTTTTTTGGTCTTTTTGAGATAGGGTCTCCCTGTAGCCCCAGCTGGCCTGGATTCACTATGGAGACCAAGCTAGCCTCAAACTCACAGAGATCCGCCTGCCTCTGCCTCCCAAGTGCTAGGATTAAATAAAAATGAATTCTTAAATATTTATTTTATGTGTATGAATGTATTGCCTGCATGTGTGTGAGTGCACCCATGTCATGCAATGCCACAGATGTCAGAGGAGGGCATCAGATCCCTAGAACTGGAGTTACAGACATTTGTTATCTTCCTTGTGGGCACTGGGAATCAAACCCGGATCCTCTGCAAGAACAGCCAGTACTTTCAATTGCTGAGCCATCTCTCCAGCCCTGGTTAAAACATTTCTTACTTGCATGTATACATGTATGTATGCATGTATGCACATACGTGTACATGCAGGTACCCCAGGAAGTCAGAAGTGGACATCAGATTTCTTGGAGTTGGAGTTACAGGTGGTTGTGAGCTACCTGATGTGGGTGCTGGGAACCAAACTTCCATTCTCTGCAAGAGTGACAAGCACTCTTAATGGCTGAGCCATATCTTTAGCCCCACAACTTTAATCTTGTGCTGGAAAATTCTTATTAATGCTTACATATGGCGTTTTCTTTTAGTTTTAAGCACGGGTAGTAACTCTAAAAACACAAAAGAAGTTTCTTATATGTGTGTTTTCATAGGAATCAGTAGTAATGAATGTATAGCCTTTTGGTATGTAAATGGTACCCTTTAAGACCATTTGGAAGAAGAAACGTATTTTATTATCATTATTATTATTATTGTTGTTGTTGTTGTTGTTTTGGTCTTTTTGAGACAGGACTACAGTTCCCTGTAGTCCCAGCTGGCCTGGAACTCATTATGTAGACCAGGCTGGCCTTGAACTCGCAGACATCTGCCTGCCTCTGCCTCCCATGTGCTGGGACTAAAGGCGTGCGCTACCACGCGAAGAATGGTATTTTAAATACCATTCCTGGGGTTGGAGAGATGGCTCAGCAGTTAAGAACACTGGTTATTCTTGCAGAAGACCCAGTTTCGAATCCTAGCACCCACATGGCAGCTAACAACTGTCTGTAAATTCAGTCCCAGATAATCCGACAGCCTCTTTTGACTTCTGAGGCCATTGCACAGCATGGGTCCACTCACCTACATGCAGGCAATACATGCATAGACATAAAATAAAAATAATAAATAAAATTAAAAAAATGTTTTGAATACTAAAAAACTAATGCTAAAGAAATGGTTAGGACATTAAAAAGTTGTCTATGAAGCAAAGAGAAATGTGATTCTAGAACCTTTCCAAATGGTCAAAATGTTCTTATTAGGTAGGTGGAACCAACCATCCTGGTCCTGCCTGGAACACAGGGATCTGATGATCAAATTGCGACAGTCCCAGGGAAACTGGAATGGCTGGTCATGCTATTATTAGACTCCACTTTTTCATTTGAACATGTTTCTAATACTAGAAAATTTAGGAAGGAGACAGAATATGCCAGGCAATCAGTGGAGTTTTCCAATGTAAATGTAGCATATAAAAAGTCTCTAAGACACATGTGCAAACATCTAAGTGTTTAGTAGCATTAAAAATGTAGGAAACAGCATATTTTAAAATTTTAAAAAGGTCTTTCTAAATTAAAATTTGAATAGGTTTAATTCTCTGGCCTGTAAGATGTGGCAAACCGATGTGGTAACTGGCAATATTTTGTTACTGTGATTGTTTTTGTAACTCAGATTTATTTCTAAGATTTTTTTCTCAGTTTTTTGAAGCAGGGTCTCACACTATAGCCCATGATAGCCTGGAATTCACACTGGTCTTAGCTGGTCTGGAAGTCACTATAGCCCAGGCTATTCTTTTTTTCTTTGATTTATTTATTTTTATGTGTACAACTGTTTTGCCTGCATGGATGTAAGTGCACCTATGTCATGCAGTATGCGAAGAGGACAGAAGAAGGTGTCAGATCCCCTGTAACTAGAGTTATGGGATGGTTGTTAGTCATCATGTGGATGTTGGTATTCAAACCTGGGTCTTCTGCAAGAGCAGCCAATGCTCTTAACTGCAGAACTATCTCTCCAACACCATTAAAATTTTTTTATTTATTTATTTTTGTGTGCCTATGTATATGTGTGCAGAGGTCCTGGGGATTGAAGGTGTCAGGACTTTGCAGAGCTGGGACTGAAAGTGTGCACTACCACACCTAGTTCCAGGCTAGTCTTGAACTCGGGACAAGCCTCCTGACTCAGACACCTAAGTGCTGGGATTACAGGTGTGAGCCACCATGCCTGTTTAATGTCATTCTGAATAGTTGGAAACTGAGTTCCCTTCAGTTCTGAAATTCTAAGGATTCTACATTTTAGCTTCTGACCTTGGCACCAACTGATTCTCACACATACATGTTCAGGAAATAATAATAGCAAATATTTCTTATTGCTTAATGTCTGCCAATTTATTTAATATTTTCTACTGAGCTAACATATAACAACATAGACAAAGAGTGTGGGTTTAGAGTTCAGTTTTTTCCAAGAAAAAATTTCACACTATTTAAGATACAATTCTCTATCCTTGTACCAATTGAAACTCCTCTCCCATAGCACCAGTGGTATGTGGACCACACCGTGAGAAACCCTGAACTAGAGATTGCAACCCTTTGTCAATTAATTTACCATTTGATTTCGAGGATGGAATTCTTTGTCATAGAGAGGTTTTGAGTTTCAGTGTGGTTAAGCCTGTCATTCTTTGCCTTTGTGATTTTTCCTTTTGGTATCAAGCTTTGAAAGACTTTCCTTAGCCCAAGGTAATTTAAAGTAACTATTTCCTGAGTGTCTAGTGGTCTGAGAAAGAATAGGCACTCTTGGATTAAGGGACAGTCTCCATTAAAAATACAAATGCATTTGCAAACTTAACATTAAGGGTTTAGATACCTCATGAGAACCCTACCATACAAGAAATTGTCATTTTGCCAAGCCACAGATGTGAATTGCATGTGCTGGGAGGCTAGTAAGTGGAGGCTAGTCCTGCTAATGAGTAAACTCAGTGCCCCACTACGATGTACTATTACATATGAGTAGTTCTGTATTATAGATATATATATATATCATGTGTTATATATATATATGTGTATATGTATAGTGGTCCAATATATACAGCATAATATTTGCCATTTTAACCACTGTAGTCATTAAGCAGTAACAGCCCATTTCTCCCTCTCCCCAGTCCCTGGCAATCTTGTATTTTCTACCTCTGTAGATTTGCCTATTCTTGGTATTTCATAAAAGTAGAATTGTGCACGATAAAGCCTTTTGCGTTTGGCTTCTTCACTCTCATAATGTCAGGATTTATTCACATTGTATACCATGTGACAGTATTTCACTCCTTTTTATGGCAGAATAATATCCATATATATTATATTATATATATATGTATA
>NW_008355642.1:4260943-4291888 GCF_000622305.1 Nannospalax galili
TCAAACAAGTGTGTGTTTAGGTTGATGCCTGAAATTCTTTGGGCATACACTAAGGAATGGCATTGCTACCTGTTTTTCAACACACTTTTTGATCCTGTATACATAGCCATTACTTGTCCTTTACTTCCTTGTGTAAAATTGTTTCACATATCTAGGGACAGGGTGACAGGTCATAGGAAGTAGAATTTAATGTGAACAGGACATGGGAAAGTCAAGTTTAGAGAAGAGAGGTGGAGAGACAGGGTCAGAATTCATGAAGGCCCAAGTTGGGTGGGCTACTTCAGTGTGATGCACTAAGCAATGAGGGAGCACATGAGGTCTGCCTGAAATGTTCAGCTCTTAAAGAAAGGCTAAGAACAGGGCATGAATTTAATCTACTTGTCAGTTTAGCCAAGAGTGGATCCATATGAGCCCATACCTTAGAAAATATCTCTTTCCAGGGTGACCTTATTTCCCCTCCCTGCCTTAAGAAGTGGTTAACACCCTTGCTTATATTTGTACTTGCAGATAAACTGACAAGTTCTCACTTCCAGGTAGAATGTTGGCTTCCTTCCAGACTCAGTCTTGAAGGCCAAGAAGTCTGGATAAATGGAGATGGATGTGTCTGGGCGAGGTTTCCAGGGTCTCTGGGCTTCCTGAATAATTGAGCACAGCAAAACACTAGCATCCACCGGTGGGCCGGTTGAGGTTGGTTGGGAGTCATTGCTCTTTGTTTGTTCATCGTGGTTCTGCTCCTACCTGAACTTTTTCCTCAGTAAGGCATCCCTCATGATAACTGCAAAGCTATAATCTGCCATGGCTGGCTGGGTTTACATAACAAATTGGTTGGTGCCGTGCAATAGTCTCTTGAGCCCTTGAGAAACCCGTGTGCTGAGAGAGCTTGGGCTCATTTGGAAGGGGCACTTTGTCTACTCAGTGTACTCAAGGGAGAGGCATTCCATGACCACAAGTGTCAGAAAGATGAAATTTCCCTTTTAGATGAAAAGAGTAGTAATGACCCGGGACATATTGTGCTGTCCCAGTGCCTACAATAATGGGACAAGGGTTAGGGCTTCATTTTATGCCAGAACTTTGACAGACAAGGCCCTCCAAGGAACCCCATGAGCTAATGGGAACGCTGTGGAGGATAGAAGGATAGATTCCAGCGTCAGCAACCCTTTCTAGTGGGGGGTCAGCCGAGGGAAAATAGCTTCCATGCTGAAATCTACCTTGGCTAAGGAGTCGGAGTGGTGATAAAGCTGACAGCAAGCTTTTCCAAATGCTACCCCAGGAAAGAGGCAATCTTATCAGCAGGCAAGGCAAGTTCACTATCTTCTACTTAGTCTATCTTCCCCAAAGTAGCTCTTGCACTTCTAAAAATGCTCGAATAATTGTAAGCTTCCAGCCAACACAAGAGACTGAATGGGAAGCTTCCCATTGTGCAGACAGTAGCCCAAGGGAAAGCAGAAGCTGGGAGCTAACTTCCTCAGTGATGACCAAAGCATGTTAATTGCCCTCTCCTGGGAGCAACGTTCCTTAAAATAGGTACAGCCCCCCAAATCAGCCCCCTGCCTATGGACAAAGCATCATAAGACTTTCCCCATCCTTCTCAAAAGAAGAATTTTCCCACAAAATAGGCTTTGGTATTCAACCCATTTCCACTTATCTTCTCTTCAGGGGAGATGGGGAGTAGTTGCTCACAGTATAGGGTCTGATAGGGAGTCCCACTGCTCTGTGCTGTGTAGGCCAGCAATTAGTTCTAGCTATTCCTGAGGAAAAGGAGCTGAGAAGTGAAAGGAAGGGAAGTAGATCCTAGTGGCTGCATCCTAGTCTACCCCTCCAGCACCTTCTTTCACTGCTCTTTAGTCTTACTTTCCAAACTAGGCTGGGCCTATGCCAGCCTGAGGGCCCTGACTCACATCTCACGTAGTGCCTTATGTAACAGTGCCAGGTCACTGAGGCATCAAGCTTCTGCTTGCTCAGTGGCAGGCTTCCACAGGGCCTGCTGGGGGTCTAAGTGGAGCTCATACTTTCCAAAGAAAAGCTTACTGTTCCCTATATGAGGCAAACAGTTAGCTCAGAGGTAAATGCCAGGCTTTAAGGGGGAGCCTCCTTAGCCCCATACTTAGAAGCAAATGTAAACATGCAGGAAAGCTGGATTGGACTTGGTTTGGCTAAAGTCATTGTGGAGGGGTGTACTGCTGCATTTACCTGACAGTAGACCTCTAAAGAGATGGTATGTGAAAGGGATTTAGAACAGGTGTCAGAAGTCAGAAGCCCGAAGCCCCTTTTCCTTTTTATCTGTCCATTCAGGAAGTGTTCTGGGAACACCAGGCTGATTAACATTAGGCAGAAAGGTTCACCAGAAACTAGAAGAACTGTTTAAACGAAGGCCCTTCACCTGCCAATTTCAGTCCACTTTCCATTAAGTCTCACAGTCTTAGGCTCCCCTAAATTCATAATGATTTTAGCTTTTTTCCTGGCCCATTCAGAAAGTTATATTACAGGAGGTTTTAGGGTTGCTGGATTCTGTTGCATTCTTTAACAGATGCATTATCTACAACATACAATATCTCCATCAATCTAATATTCCATCAGCTCACAGTCTGTGTTAAGTCAGTGACTCCTCTGTTCCCCTGTTCTGTTTGCCCCGGCCTGTTAACTGTGTTGCCACCAGGTAAGTGGCTTACAGGCTGAGGTTAGGTGAGGAGACTGCTCTCTAGTCCAAGAAAGAAAGAGAAGTCAGGAAAGAATGTAAAAAGGTGACCTTCAACTTTCAAGTAGGCATAGTTTGACTTCAGAAACCATACTCATGGTATAAGCCAAGCCCATTATCTCAGGACACCAGAGAGCTGGATGCTGCAAGTTCTTCAGACATACCACAGCCAGAATCAAGGAAACCTTTAAACCCCTACCATGCTTCCTGCACCTTGCTTCTATGGTTCTTTCCCACCCCCTCAGCCTTTTTTTGGGGGGGGGAAGAGAGTAAAAAGAAGAGTAAGAATTGCTCAGTTTTAAGGCAATTTAATCCGCCTGCCCAGGCGCACAGAGAAATGAATGATGGCAGAACCTCATTCCGCCTTGTACTGAGCGACCAAACACTTCAATTAATCAATCCACCATTTATTGACCAAAAGTCTGCTATTTACTGACTGCTGACTGTGGATTTATTGAATGCCTGCCTTCCCTGCTAGGCACTGTAAAGGACACAGGGATGTCAGAGGCTAGGGCTGTGGTGTGAGGACTTGAAGTTGTATCTGTGAGGAGTGGAACGGATGACCCCAGGGTTTCTGTGCAAAGAAACATTGTAGGCTGCAGGCTTCTAAAGATGACTTGGGGCTCCTGCTCCTTGAGAGAAAAGTCTGAAGCTTAGTAGAGCTTGGGCTGTGCCAAAGCAAACTAGGAAGGGAGAGTCTCTTTATGGCGGCGGCTTCCAGCAGAGCCTTAAAGAATGGGTTGGCTTTGGCAGGTGTTTAGTGGCTGGCTGACTGCAAGACTTTCTGGTTGGGAGAGGGGAGGAAAAGCTTGCCAGCCCAGCAAGAATCCTGGTGGGAAGGGGCTGGCTTGGGGTGGGAACACTTTTTATTCTTCCTGGGCTGGAACCAGAGTCACCAAGCTTCAGGAGTAAAAGAGAAAGGCTCCCTTTGGTGCTGCCCCTCACTGTTCCTTTTGGACTTGGGACAAGCTGGATCCCAGTATCCTTTCCCCAGGAACCTGGGATATCTCTGCATAGGTGGAGGCCTCTAGAGAATGAGAGCAGGAAGGTACCTCTCTCTTATGGTCACTGGAACCAGGGAATGTGAGCTTGAGTATATAGTAAGGTGAGCCCTAGAAGAGTCTGAAGACACCTGGGCCTACGATCCTTTCCTACGAGTGCCCTGGAAAATACACATTCATGTTCATGAACTGATTCAGTCAACCAGAAATGTATATTGCACAACTTCCATGTTCTAGGCCCAGTGTTAGACACCGAGAATGCAATGGGAAATACACAAAAGGCATGGTCTTAGCTGTTGTAGAATAGTCAGTGGAGTAGGGGAGTCATACAGAAACCAGCTACTGATGGTAATGAATATATAAATCGCATGCTAAGTACCAAGATAGATGAGAAATAAGCTCTGTCAGAGTATAACAAAGAGGTTTCCTAAGGAAGTGGTAGCTGTGCTAAAGAAATGAATCTCTAACACTGAAATTCTAATTGTCGGACACAGACCAAAGGAGACATTTTCAGACAAAGGACTTTCTAAGGAAACCTTCAAGTTGTACCCTGTAGATAGTTTTCATACCCTTGAAATATATCTAGGCCATGAGTAGCCAGCAGGTCCTAAGCCAGAGGAATAGCAACATTCTGACAAGTGGAAGAGATAAGTTTGAAGCACATGGAACAACTAGCATTTAATGTCATCCTTTGCTAAAAATAGTCCATGACAGTATGGAAATGTGTAAAGGCCAGCCCTGGGGACCAGTGATAAAGTGAGGATTGCCTGTGGGGAGGAAAATTTGTTTTTGTAAATTATTTACTGTATAGAAAAAGCAGACAAAACCAGGAGGCTGAGTCTCTGGTTTTCTTTGTCTTTGAGAGCTCCCTTCTGAGCTATGAATGATTCTTGTTGTACAGAAGCTGTAGGGCATGGCATTTCAGGTTTGTCCTCTCTGGGGCCCAACCTTAAACTCTGTGAACAGCAAATGTCAGATCTTTGCCCAGGATGGGAAAAAAATAGCCTCAATGTAGAAGAAAAGGGAGACTACACATTTGAGAAGGACACAGAAATTGATCAAAGGACCCCAAAGGAGCTATCCTTTGGGAAAATTGGCCCAATCCCAATGGCAGGACAGGTGACAGCTGACAGCCCACTGTGATCCAAAGGAAATGTGGCTCTGAAGGGTCAGGATCAGGGATATCAAACTTTCAGAGCCAATAAGAACCTTGAGGTACATGTTAGGCATGGCTAAAGAAGCTAAGATCATTGCTGTAAGAGCAGTTGAGGGACATGGAGGAAAATCAAGGGATGAAATTGATTTTCAAATGTAAGTTACATCTCAGAAACAGCAGGTAGCTGCTTCCCAGTGACACTAGAGATAGAAAAAGAGGAAAGAGGACTATACTATAACATGAAGAGATTAGATAGCAGAGGAAACTTCCTGACTACAAGCATCCTAAAGAAGCTAGAGAAAAAGACCATGGAAAGGTGTGATAACAACAACAATAAAGAATTGGGTAAAAGATTGAGAGGAATCCTTTAAGAAAGACCATGGGCAGAAGGGGAAGACAAAGAAAGCAAAGGGGTTAGTAGCAAGAACTTAGAAGGAAAGCGAGTGATGAAAGATGAAAACATTAATGCTTTCATCATAAAAAATGTCAGTGATGGGCTGCCGAGATTGCTCAGCGATTTAGAACATTTGCTCTTCTTCCAGAGGCCTGGGGTTCGATTCCCAGCATCCATAAGGTGTCTAACATCTGTCTATAACTCCAGTTTCAGGAGGTCCTACACCCTCTTCTGGCCTCTGCAGGCATTGCACACATGTGGTGCACTTAACATACAGGCAGGCAAAACACTCATATACATAAAATAAAAATAAGTGAGGGGCTGGAGAAGATGGCCCAGTGGTTAAGAGATCATACTGTTTTTTTTTTATTTAATGTTTATGAATGTTTCATCTGCATGTATATGTGCAGTGCCCACAGGGACCAGAAGGGGACATCAGATCCCCTGGAACTGTTGTTCTGAACAATTGTAAGTTACCATGTGGGTGCTGGGAACTGAACTCTAGTCCTCTGCAAGAGCAGCAAGTGCTCTTAACCACTGAGCCATTTTTCTTACCCAAGACTTACTCGTACTCTTGCAGATAACCTGAGTTCAGTTCCTAGTACCCATGTTGGGCTGCCCACACCCCCGGTAACTCTAGCTCCAATGGGATTCCAATGCTCTCATCTGGTCTCAAAGGGTACTTGCACTCATGTGAACATACTCCCCCATATACACATAATTAAAAATAATAAAAATAAATATTTAAAAAATGTCAGTGTACTGAGCAGAGTGGCACACGCCTTTACTGCCAGCACTCGGGAGGCAGAGGCAGGCAGATCTCTATGAAATCCAGGCCATCATGGTCTACATAGGGAGTTACAGGCCAGCTGGGCCTACAGGGAGACCCTGTCTCAAAAAAAATAACAAAAATAAAAGTCAGTGAAATTTCCACTAGAGGCAAGTCAAAGTTAGCTTATGCTGTTGTGTGGCAGTGATATATAGGAATGGACTAAAGAACTGTTAGGACCTCTTTGAGCATTCTCCAACCTTGTCTCCTAGTAAAATTGGTATCTATAAGGCATCCCACCTCCTATAGTTAACAATTTTGGGTTCTACTCCATGCTGGAGTCAGTGAAATAAGACGGCCTATCCTATGTACCGGTGGGGAGGAAGACTTCTCCCTCAAGTACACACCAAAATTAGATAAAGTGGATACAACAAACTATCTTGGGAATCCTGCCATAGGGTTAGAATTAGTAGCATAGACATTAGAAATTAGTGGTATAGACAGATAACAGATAACAATTGCACAAGTTAAGATATTACAATTGATCCCAGGGGAGAAAATGCAGGAAGCTTGGAGAACATGGCCTAAGAGGACTTCACCTGGGTTAGAAAAGCTCAAAAGAAAATCCTTTCTTAAGACCTTAGGCATTGCCTGTGACCCAATGCAAATGAGTCTTGCCCAAAATCCACAGCAAGAAAAGGCAAAATGAGCCCAGTCACTGCTAATGGCCTCAAATGGCTTTTGAATCTCCTTGAGCTTACTGAAGACCTGTCAAACAAGAGCAACCCCCCTCGAAGGAAATTTTCTCAGCGCCGGGATCACATTGCCTTGATTTAGGCAGAGTGATTCTCTATGTGTCATAATGGCCTATCAGCTGAAAATCTGTATCTGGGAGACTTTGAAGTGTTCATTACCTGCCAGATGAACAGGATAGAGGTCAGTGAAGTGAATAAAGAACTAACATGCTGAAAATTACACTTGAAGGCTGGGTGTGGTGATACATGCCTGTGATCCCCACACATAGGAGGTGAAGGCAAGAAGATCAGGAGTTCAAGATCATCTCCATCTATACATAGCAAGTTTGAGGACAGCCTGGATTACATGCGACAATATCTCCAAAAAGAGAAAAAAAATCACACCACAAATAACTGTCTCTCCAAAATGCTGTGTCCTCACTTTCCTCTTTAAATATAAGATACTTCACGAGTATTTCCTTCCTTTAGCTGCAGGTTGGATCCAGGGCTGAGGAACAGTAGCCTAGTCCTGGGGAACCCGATTCTAGTGATGTAGAGCTCCATTTTGCTGTTTTTTATCCCTCTCTCAGAAAACTGATTGGTTCTGGCCCTTCTGAGAAACTGTGATGGGTTACTCTACCTTCAAAGGCCCTGGAGGGCCACCAAGTAGCTCAGAGGTCATTAGTCACTGTGCAGTTAGGAAGCACACGAGCTTCCCATGTGGTGGACAACCATTAAAAGATTGGAAGCTTGTCAAGTGACAGTATTAACAGGCCTCAATGTCATCACCTAGAAGTTGGTGGCACTATGATTAAGAAAGTTAAGGGAGAGGACACTCCTAGAAAGCACCCAGTATTCCAGTGTCCCTTAATTATCATTAGGCACATCATATATGGTACAGGAACAAAATACTAGCTGACTTGCCATGCCTCCCTTTTTCCCTAAATCCTTCGCCCGCTGACACCTCCCCTTACTGTTGTCAATAACAAACCCTCTCTTGCCCAAAACCACACCTGAAACCCAATCTGGCAAGCTACTTCTCTGGCAAGACTTGCTCTTTAGCCTTCATTCACTCTCAGGTATAAATGACTAAGAGCACTTCTGATTTCCCTCCTGCTAGGTGCAGATGTGGCAAGCTCGTAAGCAAGCTCTTCGACTTTTTTTTTTTTTTAAATCTCCCTATAGCCCCAGCTGGCCTGAAATTCACTACCTAGACAAGACTGGGCTTGATCACACAGAGATCCACCTGCCTCTGCCTTCAGAGTGCTGGGGTTAAAGACTCAGTGCCTTGACATTTTTGCCAGAGATCAAAACCTACAAAAGCACAAGTCTGTCCTCTTGCCATTACCAGCCAAATTGTGAGAGTCCAGAGCCCTGTGGGGCTGACCCGAACTTCCTTCCCAAGAGCAGCTGATGCCTTTGATTCCACATGCACCTTAGTCAGAGACAAAAAGGCTCAGAGATGGCAGGGACCTTCCTACTACAAATGAGGAAACTGAGCCCCAAGTGGGGTGGGTGCCTGCCTCAAACTGAACAGTTAGTGAGCAGCTGTATAACGAAACCATGTCTCCTGATTCTCTCATCCAATGGTCTTCCAACTTCTCGTCTCTAGATGGCTTATGCACACCCCATCCCAGTAGGTACACAACATCTCCATGCCAGGAGACCGGTTTCAGGCAACCTCATGCCAAAAATGGTTTCTTTATATTTGATTTTATTTAATGAAATTGACCAGTGGTTTGGGTGTTAGGGAGCCCCAGCCCAGGAATCCCATTTCTCTTCAGGCTGGGGCTGCGTGCCACAGCCACAGTCATGCAAGAGGGACAGAAAAGCCTGCTGTTCAAGTTGGAAAAGAAATCAGTTGCTGAAACACTGGTCTTTTTGAAAGTTCCAACCACAGGGGCTGGCTGGCAGAGCTGCTGTCTGGGTTCCCCCAGAGGATCCGGCCTCCCTTTCAGTCTGGGAGTTAGTTTAGGAAGCTGGCCTAGCCTCCTCAGAAGATCTTGAGGGCAGCCCTGGCCCTAGGAGCACCAGTCTTCCCTCATAGCCTGAGAGCCCCTGAAGGCACTCATGACTCAGGGCTGGGAACTTCCTCCAGCCTCCACAGCAGAGCCAGCACAGGCTGGCCCTGAGGCTCCTTGAGCAGTTTTTCTTTGGAGCCTGTGAAAGTTTCCAATTGCTCCCACCCTAGCCAGGCACCTACAGGGAGAGGGTGAGAGGAGAAAGAACGAGAGAGAGAGAGAGACAGAGAGACAGAGAGACAGAGAGACAGACTGACTCCAGCCAGGCAATCAAGGTTTCCCTGTGCAGCGGTGAGATGAAGGTGGAAAGGCTGGAGGAACCCCAGCTTGTGGAGGAGCCCCAGCTCGGGGAGGACCCAGAGCCTGGGGAGGAGACACAGTTCCTGGAGGAGTTACAGCTCGAGGTGCTAGAGAGTGGGTCAGAGTTGGATCCAGAAGATCTGGGTTTGAGTCCAGACTTTGCCACCAATCTGATGCTTGAGCTTGAGTAAGTAACTCCCTGCCCTTCCATGGGCTGCTTTCCCTCATTAAACAATGGGGGAGGGAGAGATAAGATGGTGTCTAGGATATCTTCCAGTTCAAATATTCGGGAAGACTATGCCTGTAAATTTTCTATGGGCAGGGCTGGGATGCAGAAGACATTGAATTAGTGTTGTACACCTTAATGTGGTGTTCAATTGAGGGGACACGAGATTCACATGAACAAGACAAAGAAAAAGAAAGCAATAGATGCGGGAGTTATAACCCCCAAATGTAAAGGCTTTAATAGAGTATTCGTTTTGATTTTTAAAACTCACAGAGATTGGGCTTGGAGCAGATAAATGAGTAATGGGAAGTAGGACGTTTTGGTCTCAGGAACATACAGCTGCTAATGAATCCCTCAACCAAATGTTTCTCAGTGACACCATTCATCCTCAAATTTAGATACTGAACTCAGATTGTATTACTTGTGTTCTTCATATGTAGCTTTGCAACTGAAGGGGAGGGAGCTAATGTCAGTTGTTCACTTCTAGATCTAAAAGAATGCCTAAGGAGAGAGATTAGGCTGCCCTCCCCAAAGAGTTAAAGACCCAGCTTCTTGGCACACCACAACCCTCATCATGACTCAATAAAGACCCCTTAAGAGAATCTGAAGACCGCTATGTATAACTATTCCACCCTCCATAATGTGTAGAGGAGCTGCCAAAATCTTATCTACTTGGTGGGTGCTAGTGTTTAGGATGTGGTACTGCATTTGGATTCTTTTGATACTGGTTATCCTTCACTTGGTTATACAGTGTCTATAGACTGCACAAAGTAGGTGATATTTCACTAACCACAAAGAGCCCCTCACCATGACAGGTATTTCCCTATATGGTAAGTCACCTTACAATGTCTTTTCCCACCCTCGTGCCCACCAGCATCTCCACTGCTGAGGAAAATGCTGTGGACACAATGAGTAGAAAAGGAGCCTTACTCCACTTGCCCAGACACTGGCCCATAGCCCTGGAACCCTTAACCACCCTTGCTGTCACCTTTACCCTTGCCCATAGTCCCACCTGTGTTGGCTGGGTTCATTTCTTCAACAATAATTTCTTGGTTAATTTCTGTCCAATAGATTGATCTTAATCATAGATTTCTAAGATTGGAAAGGATCTTATTTCTACTGGACAACTGTTTACAAAGAACTGAAAGATATAAAGTCCTCTTTGACACCTTAAGGACTGTAGGAAGATGAGGGGAAAGAAAAAAAGAAGAGTTTCACAGAGGGGAGGAGAGGTTAATTTTAGGGAGAGGAGAAAGGAGAATTTGGAAGACTACAGAGAGTAAAAGGGGGGTTAGATTGTACTGCTGTCTAACCCAAATAGAGATTATACCTCTAAACAAAGTCACAAATAATTATCTATATGTGTCTTTTAAATGCTTGTAAGACTTTAGTCCTCAATTGAGTTGCTTTTCTTTGCCAGAGAATTGTAAGCTCTACTACATGATGTCTCCATGTGGGTGGTACATATTAGGGGGCTCTGGGAGCCAGGACAGCGAGGTGCCCAGAGTTGTCAGCCTCCCATAGCGCAGTTCCTTTCCTCTAAGGACTTGGCATCCAGATCCCTTGAGAGTCTTTAGGTTAAGGTTAGGGGGCAGGAACAGGAATGAAGGGGTGATTCTTGTTTAACAACAGCAAAGAAAGTTGTAGACCACTGAGGGACCTTTATTTTCCAGCCAAACAAGAATCTCTTATAAATCATCAGCAAGAGGTGGATGCACTGCTGACTTCTAGCGCTAGCACTAGCACGAGCCAGGTCTCTTGTTGGTCAGCGCTGCTTGTTAGACAGCCCATCTGTTTAATCCAAATCAAATCTGCATACATCTTTCTTGTACGAGGAACACATTGGCCTTCCTCTTGCTTTACTGCTGCAGGCCTCCTTTGTTTCTTGACTACCTGGGTAGCAGGCTAGGGGGAGAGGTGTTGCTGGCTGCAGTGTTCCCAGGTAGGGTTACCATACGCTTCATGGAGCCTCTGAGCACTGCACTATGGCACATGGGTGAACAGATTGGCTACTGATGTGGCCTTGAGGCACTCCAGCCCATATAGCCCCTGGGGCCAAGGTGAAGGAAGTCCACTCCACACAGGGCACTGCCTGAATTAAGTGAAGTCTAGTGTGGAATTCTGGGGAGGGGAAACAGCTTGAGGGAAGGAACACTTGACCAAAAATAAGGCCCCTGTGTTCTGTTGCAAACTCCAGCTTTTTGGCTGGGGCTGTCCCCTGAAAGGAGAAAAATAATAACTTGCTCTGAGAGGAAGGAGGGAGGGAGTCAGGCTTAGGACAGTATCCTGGCCATTTGAGGTAGTCTAAAGCCCCACCAGCTTTACATTGTACAAGGAAATAAAGCAGCGCTTGTTGGCTATGGGAACCGTCAGTGTGCATGATACAGAGAACACTGTTTCCTGAAGTGTGGTAAACATACACTGGTGGTGTGCAAGATGATTTTAGGTGGTATGTGGACTTTGTTTTTCTACTTTTATAGCTATTTATTTAACATGTATTAGGAGTAACTATGGCTAACGCATACACCTTGATTTCAGAAATACTATTTCTAAGGATGAGACATTTTTAAATGGTGAATCTGCTTAAAGTTAATTTAGAAAAATTGTCTTGAGAGTAGACAAATAATGAGTCAAGGATATGATACCATCCCACTGTGTGTTAACACAGGTGTGCTGGATAGCTTTAGTGTCAACTTGACACACCTGGTTTGAGGGAGCTTCAATTGGGGAATTGCCTCCATTGGACTGGCCTGTGGCCATGGCTGGGGGGCACCTTCTTGACTGTTGAGTGCTGTGGGAGGGCCCAGCCCACTGTGGGTGGTGCCACCCCTGGGCAGGTGGATCTGTGTTGCATAAGAAAGCAGGCTGAGCAGCGGCCAGGGGAGCAAGCCAGTAAGCAGCGATCCTCCATGGCCTGTGCTCCAGCTTCTGCCTCCAGGTTCTTGCCCTGAGTTCCTACCTTGGGCTCCCTGATGAACTGTGACCTGGGAGATGTAAGCTGAATAAACCCTTTCCTCCCCAAGTTGGTAGTGGTCAGAGTATTTTGTCACAGCAATGAAGAAACAAACTAGGACAATAGGGAAAAACAGGAGCCACAGAGTTCTGCTGGAGAGCTTCTTTCCACGTTCATCTAGCTTGAAGTCCCCCTCTCAACAGCCTTATTCCAAGTGTAAGAACAACCTGCTATTTTTATATCCCTGGTGTCCTGCTCCATGACACTCAGCACTCCAGATAAGCAATAGGCCTTTCCCTTGGTGGAGGGTTCTGTCTTGACCAGACTCTGGCAAGCATGGGCTAATTGGTGCTGGAGAGCTGGTGGGGCTGGTCCCCCCCCCCGCTGCCCCTACCACCTCCATTGATTTCCTCTCTGTCCATTGGCACATTCAACTCTAAGGAGGAAATCTCCAGGAAGCAAGGCAAGAGGTTACAATCTGCCTTTGAATTTGCAAAACCATAGGAAACAGACAAGAAGTATGTCACTGAGGCAATTTCTCATGAATTCTTGCCAATTTCTGGGCAGATAAGAGCAAGGTTTTGTGGGAAGTGTATATAAAATCAAACTGAACAAGTTGGTTATGGACTCTGGTATAAATTAGTACAGTCTACTTCCTCCTTCCATTGACCTGAGACAAAGAATATGGTGCTTCCAGAACCTCATGTTTAGTCCTGCTTTCTCCCAGCGCTCACCTTGCAGATCATGGAGGTGAGACCTGAGCGGAAGCAGCAAGTCGATGAAGGTTGTGGGCCTGGTATTCTGCCTCTCTCTGGATTGTACTCAGGAGGCTTGTACGTCTTTGCCTGTGTGGTATGGTCCCTGGAACTGTCTTTAGCACAGGCTCAAGCAGAGACCAGAGACGGCTGATCTTCAGACACCCCCAAGAAAGGAAATACCACAATGTTCTTTGGGTCTCACATTCCAGTAATTAACTACCTCTGATCCTCCTAGTTCTAGAGTTTTCCAGTTCTTTGTATGAACACTTGATATGGAACTCACTATGTAGACCAGGCTGGCCTTGAACTCAGAGATCTGCCTGCCTCTGCCTTCTGAGTGCTGGGATTAAATGCATGCGACACCACACCCAGGCTATTATTTTTAATTTTACGTGCATGAGTATATTACCTGTATGTGCATAAGTGCACTTGTATGGTGCAATGCCTGTGGAGGTCACAAGAGGGCGTTGGGTTCCCCTGGAACTGGAGTTAAGGACTGTTGTTAACTGGCATATGGGTGCTGGGAATCAATCCTGGGTCCTCTGCAAGAGCAGCCAGTGCTCTTAATCACTGAGCCATCTCTCTAGCCCTTAAATCTTACTTTTTTAATAAGAACTTTGAGCCAGCTTTCCTTTCCCCATTCTTCATATAATCTCCAAATTATTCACTTGAGATTTCATTCTATCGTTTGTAAAGCTGGGATTGTATCATGAACACCTTTACTTGTAGCTAATCATCCCAATTCCACTTTTGATCAAAGACATGCATTTGCAGGATGGCAGGTTTAGAAAGGACCAAAACTGTGCTATGGAAGAGCCAGTCACCTGCCCTAACCCCTTCAGCTAGCTGTCCTGTTGGAAACTGGAGCTGTGTAGAATTTCATTAGTGACTCATGATCATGGAATAGAGAAGGAAGATGACCTCATAGATCCTACATGCTTCTTTCATATTTAGACCATCCAGGATCATGCTCTTTTGTTTAATACTAAGCTGTATAGTAATAACCCGTTACAGCTTCTGCCTTTAGCTATCTACCCCAGTGGTCCCATTTTGTATCTGGGTAAAGTCACATCTGGACAATCCCTCTATTATCTATTTTGTGAATTATCCATAGCAACTACAAAGTCTAAAGTTGCCCATTACCATACTGCCTAACTAGTTTATAAGAATTGAGCAGTGCAGGGTTGCTTTAACACTAGTCTGAATATAAATTAAGGATTTTGAAAAAAATTTAATAAATTACCCATTCACACAAAGATTCCACATCCAAGCATGGTTGAGTTTCGCCTGGCAAGTAGCACTAAGATACTATTTGTGGCACAGAAAATCCAAAATAAGGATTAATATAGAAGAAAATTATTTATAGCAAACTTTGAAATTATACTATGGCTCTAGTATAATTTTTCGTAATTCTGCCTTTCTACCTATTTGAGCTGATACAAAAATGAGTTTGTGGCTCAGTAGTTAAGAATACTATGTGCTTTTCCTCAGGACCCAAATTCAATTCCCAGCACCCACATCATGTGGCTCACAACTGCCTATAATTCCAGCAGTCTGTAATTCCGGTACACGTGTATATACACATACCACCCATATGCACATAATTAAAAATCTTTTTTGAAAATGAGTCTGCATCCCTAGAGTATAGAAACTCAGAGGAGAAAATGGATGTAGGGAGAAAGTTTTGGACCTAAAATATATATAAACTACCTAGAATCACTTAGGAGTTGATTTCCCAGCATAGTAAAATAATTTCTGTGTGTCTTTGGAATGTGTCATATGTCTATTTACCCCCATGAATTTGTCCAGAAAAATCCAAGTGGCCTGCCTACTGGGACTTAGTTTGACTTGGGGAGGTAGAGCCAAGGAGTTCTCAGGAAATCGATAGCTCCCTTCACTACCCTCATCATAGCCCAGTGACTGTCTCCCTGTGCCTGACCTGATCATTTGACCTGTATAAGTCTGTAGTAAGTGGTGCAATCAATCTGAGGAAAATCGCGTTGGAGACAGGAAGGGGCATGGCAGCCTCTTTGGCCAAGGATTTATGTATCTGTCATTGGAGGGAAGTGTGAGCTGAGAAATGACTCCCCAAAGTGCTGGAATTGGAGGAGGCAACTCTGCTTCCTTTTAGCAGTCAGTTGTGCATTCGTTGGGAATCAGTGGTACTTCAGAAGGCCAGCATTCTGGCCCTTCCTCCTTTCCTTTCTTGAGTCCATTATCCCTGCCCTCGCCTTTGTTTCCCCTCTCCTCTCTGGCTCAGCACTCACTGAAGAAGAAGGCTGAATTGGCTGGGTGAACCCTGCCAGTGGGCAAGCAGTAGGTGAAGAAAGGATAGCAGGGCCTTGGACTGCTTTTCGTGTGGCAGTTAAAGGCTGTGAGGACAGACTGCAGATGCTTGAGTCAGCCCCAGCAGGCTTGCAGCTGATGCTATGTCACCATGGCTGGTACTAATGGCAACTAATGGGGTTCTGACAGTCCCCACAGCCTAGAGAAACCAGTCAGCTCACTCAGTTGGGCTCTATATAGTCTTAATTCTTGCTATCTTTGTGAATTTCTTTCTGCATTTTTACCAGCCATGCATATCATTGCTTTGGGCCCTCTGCTGAGCCTGGGACTGAGTCTTTGCTCTATATCCCTTCCCCTGCTGTGAAGCTGTCAGACTGGCTCCCTTGGCAACTTCACTAGGCATTATTGGTGTCCATGGGAATCTAATCTGGGCAGCAGCACTCATCTTTAGGACTCTTATCCCTCCTGATGTCTTGTAGCATCTCCAGTGCAAAGGGGTCCCAGCTAAAATATTGTATTCAGCTGTCCTGGGGCACATCCACTCTTCTCAGGACTCTGATGGAGACAGAGAAAGCCCAGACCTGTAGGTGCAGTTCTTTGTGTAACGCTTCCTTATTCTTTGTCTTCTCGTGACTGTCTGTACCTCTCTTTCTCTTTCTCTCAAGAAACATGGGGTGGGCTTTGATAGGCCTTGAAGTACAGTGGGGAAAGTGGATGCCCTGCCCCCAGGCTCTATACCTAGTCCCTTGTCATCAGCATATGATTCCTATATTACATGGGAAGAGGTGAACAATAGGCATAATTGGGGGCAGGGGCCTCAGTCTGAAGGGAGACCGTATCTCTTTGATTATAAACCTACTTGCTAAACAGTAAACAGTGACCATTTTCAGCTGGGATAGAGGAAGCAGGCCCATTCCTCAGAAACTGGCAAATGGGGTAGGATTTTCCTTTAGCATTGTCCTTTCTTCCCCTTTGCTAGCAAATGATCCCTGAAACAGCCTCCAGCTTTTCAGGGTTCTCAACCATAGGGTGGTAACTTGTGTCACAGAACTTCTCTGATCTCCAGGCCTTCCAAATCCCACTCATGGCTCTCTGGTCTTGATGTCTTATTAATGCTAATGAAGCCAGGTAAGTCGTGAACAGCAAACATGCTGTCCTTCCCAGGGCACAATTCTGTTTAAGCCTAGGCCTTCAGAAGGAGTGTGCCAAGTGAGAGTTGCAATTGTATTTAAGCCTGGGCCTTCAAAAGGCGTGCGCCAAGTGAGAGTTGCAAGCTCAGCAGAGAGTAAGTAAACTGAGCTTTTTTGGCGGGGGGGGGGGCATTGTCCAACCTGAATCCTCTCAAATCAAACCATGCAGACAGCTACACTCCCCATCTGTGTGTAAAACCATCCCTGGGATGGACTTACATAGTTAATAGTGATTCGCCCTAACAGAAAGAGCTGAGAAAAACATGTAGATGAAGTTTCCAATTCAGCCTCCAAAGCTGGTTGCTGAATTCTGCCTAAATCTCTAGTCCCGCTTCCCGCCAGTCAACCAGACACTTATAAAGAATGAAGAGGAGAAACTGGAACTCCTACATCCTGTGTACCTGTTTTAGTTGACTTTTATACCTGAGAGTTGAGGCACTTACTTGCAATAGCAAGCCCTTTTTCACCAAGGGAGGAGCTCTGACCACTTAAAAATAAGGATTATAGTCCCTCGAAAGGGCCTTCTTTCTGCAAAGCTGTTTTTGGCTCATTTGCTACTCTTTCCTCCTTGAGTTCTGTTCCCTTGTAGGCCCCTCAGGAACCTCTGTCTCCACCTCCTTCCCAGTGTCTCTGCTCACACAGCTTACGCAGGGGAAGTAACCCTTAGCCAAGTGATTCTCTCATCCAACACATTTTCCGAGATGGTCCCACTGTTCCTTCCAGAAGAGCAGGGACAAAGACTGTCTGGGTCAACATAACGACCTCTTCCCCTCCGCCCAAGCACACCGGAATTCCAAATGTTCCCATTTCCTTCAAGCACAAATGACTTTTGCTGCTGATCCTCAGCTCTGGGTTACCCATTTCCTGCTCAGCCCTGGCACAGCAAATGTGTCTCTGTAGCAGCTACCTCAGAGTAATTTGAGAAGCAGCTCTAGGCCACCACATGTGGAAAAGGAATCAGGGGAAGACATATGTGGAATAAGAATCTCCTAGAGAAAGATGTTGGGGTTTTGCAAACAGCTTTAATAATGTAGGAACACCAGCACTGGATGTTTCTAGAATGCCAGCATAATTTACTCTAAGGTAATTTTGAAAAACAACTGTTATATTCTTCCAGGTTCAGTGACTTAACCAAAATCCCTGACACTCTTCTGTCTGAGAGTCAGCCACCACCTATCTCCTGGCTGTGTGAACATCTTCAGCATGCATACCCCTATCTGTCTTGGAGCCTCCAACTTGTCCCTCCAGTATCTGATCAGTTTCTGCCTAGTCAGTCAGCTATGCCCTGTTGCTGAGCCTGTTTGGGTGGGGAGGGTAGGAAAATGGGGCAAGCACTCCAGGGGGGAGCAGTTCTCTGTGGGCTGCCCCCCTGGATCTCTGAACTGTTTCTGGGCCCCTGTCCTGGTCAGGCCCAAATCCTTGCCTGCAACACTGGGGTTTGCAGTTTCGCTTAACATACTCACTTTGCCACATTGCTGCTTCTGCCACTCGTCTTTGGCTCAGCCTTTCAGGCTGGTAGCAGGTGTCTGCCTGCCTAGCTGCTGAGTCCACCTAAAGATACCATCTTGGTGTTTTCTTCCTCAACGTGGCAGGGTTGCTCATTTGTGGTGGGGCCAGAGCCTGGAAGCTGCTTCCTTAGCAGAATCATTTTAGGGAACAATTGATTTTTCTCAAAGCTAAACTAGAAAGTAGATGTACAACTCAGATCCAAAATTTGGGCCATAGCTTTTTAAAAAATCCATTTGGGGGCCTATATTGTTAATAGGCTTCTTGTATGGATTTTCAAAGCCATAATCCCATTCTAGAGTAACTGAAAATGTAGGACTTGGATGTAGAAGAAGTTGCTAGCTAGACAAAAAATGTTGTCTCTGCCATTCCTCCTCCGCCATCTTCCCTGTGCCCTGTTTTCCAACTCCTCCAGTATCCAGTTTGCCCCTGGATGCCTGGGAGAACCAGGTGTTAGTCAAGAGTTCCTTCTCTACACTCTCAATTTGTAGGAGTGCTCCTTTGTAGCCTTGTGGTTCCAGGTCCATTGGAGGGTTCTCCAGAGCAGATGGAGGGTCCAGCCAATGAGGCCACATACCTCTCCTCTCAACTCCAACCCAAGTATCCCTGCTTTTGTCTATTTTACAAATAGAGTTTTGCATATGAGATTCTGTTTGAAAAAAGGGGTCCACTTTTTTTTTTCAGTCACTGTGCTAGGCCTTTCTCCATGTCAAAGTCAAACTGTACTTTGCTTTTCCTTGGCTCTGAGCTCTACTAGAAGATGGGAGGGTAATGCTAATCAACTAATGATCTCTAAGATGGATTCAGTGGCTCAGCCTTGGTAGTAATGCCAGGGTCTTCACCCAGCTAAGATGGTGAGGATAGCAAGCAGGTTGACACTGCTTCTCACTTCATGTAACTGCCTCCCCACCCATCATTAATAATAATCATTCACATTTGCATAGTACTTGACAATTTTCAAACTACTTTCACAGACTTTATCTTATTTGATCCTCTGGAAAGCCTATGAAGGCTGCCAGAGGAGGGGTTGTTATTTACATTTTACCTTTTACCGACTGAGAGAGAGAGAGAGAGAGAGAGAGAGAGAGAGAGACTCTTGAGACCATTTAATCATTGGCCTCCCTGAAAGAGCTTGCTAGAGGGAACTAGTCAGGGTAAGCTTATGGGCTGGGTAAAAGGAACAAGAGTTGAAGCAAGGGTTATGAAAGGAATGACCAAAAGGGGGGAGGTGAGGCAGAAGGGAGGACAAAACTACAGTACAGTACTCTAGATCTACCAACCCAGTTTGGAATCATTTCCTGAGCACTGTGGAACTTTGGGAATGGTGCACCCAAGGAAGCATAGATCTCCCCTTCTTCATAATGATAGCTCATAGGGCTGGTGGGCCACTGTCTCACCTTGTCTCATTTCTGCTCCACAAAGTTGATCTGGACACACAGCTCTCTTGAAGCACTGTTCAAGTCTGAGAACGGGAAAGGCCCACAGAAATCATCTAGTTCAACCCCTCATTTTCCAAGAGAGGAAACAGAACCCCAGAGCCAGAAAATAGTCTTACCCAAGGTCACACAAAGAAGTTGAAGCAGAGCTGGATTGACTTGAGGTAGAATTTTCTACTACAAAATTGGTATGTGTGCGTGTGTGTGCATGCGTGTGCATGCGTGTCAAGAAGGACCGTGGACAGTACCAGGAATGCCTGTCTGGTGAACTGCTGTGTCCTGGACCTTATACATATATGTAGTGGCTGAGGGTTAAAACCATTTATAGGGCCTGAGGTATGATAGGGTGTGAGAAAGAAAGGGTTCAGGGTTTCTCTCCCAAGGGGATTCACCCATATAAACCGCCCCAGGTAATTAAGATCCCAGAAGAATTGGCAGCTGCTTGCTGAACAAATTAGGTTCTGCCTTTATGGGCATGTTCTGTGCTGGAGATCAGAGGGCCCTCCCTGATGTTTGGTTCATTAGTCATTGTTCCCTGTCAGAGCAAGCACTCAGAAAATTGGATGTCTGGCAACAGTCTGTATTCAGAAATTCAATAGCAGGAGCAGAAACAGAAACAGCCGAGTGTCTGGGACACTGCTCCATGCACAGTAGGTGCTTGAAAATTGCTTGTTAGCTAACTAATGAACTAAGCTTAAAAAAAAAGTCTTTGGTCTTCTGTGCTATTCAGAATGAAACAGTGTCAATAACAGATCTGATTGCCTTTCAGCTAAGGCGCATTTGAACTTTTTAATGGGCAGACTGGCGGGGCTTGGAGGAAAAACTCACTAGAGCCTTGATTTCCTATATAGACTACACTTCATGGATTACAGTGCCCACCACTTAAATGTTGCTCTACACTCTGGGTTGCATAAACTCACTGTTCCCTCTAAGCTAGCCTGTGACTTCTTTCTAGTTGAATCCAAAAGCCTTTTTCCCAGTTCTAGGCGTCTTTGGCCAGAACAGACTATGCTTGGCAGGGAACAAAACGAGGTCCCAGTGCATGTGTGAAGAGAGAGAAGTGAGCAAACTCTAAGAAGACATACAGGGCCAGTGGCTTTAAAATCGACTCTTCCTTCTTAACGGCTTGTCATAGGCCAGGCCTGCCAGGTTAGTTTGGACAGGCGGATTGATATTGTTCTTAAATGTCAGGGAAAGATTTTTGTTTTTGTTTTGTTTTGTTTTGTTTTATACTAAATGTTCCTAGTTCAAAATACCCAGGATTCCTTGCAAAGGTCAGCTAGCATAGCAGGACTAAGAGAATCTTAGAAGATTTTGGCAGTCACTAAAGGTTACTGCTGGTGTCTTGTCTATAGGCCAAGGGAAGGAACTCTTGTGAGGGATTTCAAATGTCCTTGATGGACTTTTCCACCATGCTAATAAACCATCAGGAAAATACTTCTCCAGTTCACCTAGCTATCCAGTCACTGGTTTAAATCTGACTCACCAAAGAAGAAAGCCTTAAGAATCTATTTAACGCAGTCTCTTCTAGACATTGTTGAAAAGGAGGGTGCGTGCATACGTGTGTGCATGTGTGTGTAAAACTATATATGTATGTCAGAACAGGACTTGAGCTTGTGGGAGGGGCTTTGGTAGTAATATAGATGTGTTTAAAATCTCTGCTTACATTATATATAAAAAGGTACAGAAAAATATATGGTGAATATATTTATATGGGAGAATGCCTGTGTTTGAGTTAGGGCAGCTAGAAAGCTAGCATCTGGCAGGGTTAATGTTCCTATATGTATGACATGCGTTGTAACTCCATCTGATCCTATTTTGAATATGGAACTTGAGAGTCATGATGACATGGGTATATGTGAAGAAGGTGTGTGTGCCTTCCTATGCAGGCATGAAAGAGAAGGGGGGAGATAGAGAGAGAGGAGTGGGTATCCTCTCTGTCTAGTGAGGTTGTGTATGTCTGGACTATCCTCTAGTCTTGTGCTTTGAGAACTATCTTTGCTCCTCTTCCTTTTTCTGTACTCCTGGACCTCCTTAAGTTCTCTTCCTCTGCTTCTTCCTTCTTAGAGAGAGATTTCCTACCATGGACACCCTCCATCCCTGTTTCTGTTTCCATCATGCTACCACCCCCCACCCAGGCCACCTGCAGTCTTCTAACAAAGTGAGGGTGACTCTACCAGTGAGAAAGGCAGTGTTCAATGATTGAGAAACAATCTCTAAGCCAATGAAATGTCTGCCTAAAGATTGTTCTTGGATCAATGGAAACGGTGTGGGTCACCCTTGGACCGATTAACATTGTCAAGAAATGTAATATAGATATTCAATCCTTGAATTTTGGTGAATTAATTAAAACCTTGTTTTTAGTTCTATTGAGAAGGAAAATCATTTATTATCTTTAGTCTGACCCTGTGCCTCCAAGAGAAATCTCATTCCATGAAAATAAAGGCTGAGGTAGGCAATTCACACATTCTTGTGAAATCTAAGCAGATTATCTCATCAGTGGCTATAACTGTAATAAACTAGAGTGGCCTGGGTTTAAACAAACAGATGTTGGGAGCTGACAATTGAAGTGCAAGCATGACCCCAATTAATGACTTGGTTAATAGAAAGTAGTTCTGTCTTTACAGATAGTAGCTATATTCTGCCTTTAGTTATAACATGAGTCTCTAGCTACTATTAGTCTTCCTGTTGGAAACTAAAAATGTCTAGCCATGTAGTCTGAGTAGCTTTTGGAACAGGAGAGAAGTAAAACCTAGCTCTTCTGTGAAGAACATTTTGGTAAAGGATTCCTAAATAGCTTTCACATCTATATAGAGTCACGAAAACTAGTTTCATAGGTAAATGCACAAACTCGGTATATCTCATTACATGTTATTTTCTCTAATTTCAAATCATTTCCTATCAGTAACTCACTCTGCATCCAGAGTTGTCAGATAGGCACATTCATAAAAACTGCAACTTCTGGAAAGAAACTTAGAAAACAACCTGAAACCTTGTTTGTCAAGAGATAAGAGTGTAGAGGATGCTGGGAAATGGAATATCCAGCTGCAGGGATTAATGGCTACTTGGTATGATATGATCTGCTCACATCCCAATTGCTTATTTGTTATTTCATGAAGATGGGATGGAGAGGGGTAAGTCAACTGACGTTCTGGCTTTGGGTGGCCCTCCCTTCAAGAATAGCTCTTTCTTTGCTGCAAGATTCAGCTGCAGATTTCCGCCATCGCTGGGCACACTTGCAGATGAATTCAGAAATTATACTGGCCTCTCCAGTTGTTGTTTCTGAGTTGAACAATCACTATTGAGACCATCCTCTTACCCACGGCACTGTACTTGGTGTCATAGGAGGAGGGAGGAGGGGAGAAAAAAGATGAAGGCCAAGTTCCCATCCTTCAGGAGGTTCAGAGTAAGTTGAGAAAATGAGATGCAAAGACAGAAATCACTCAAGAACAATGACATGAAGATAAAACCACAGATACAAAATAGTACAAACCAGGGCTAGAGAGATGGCCCAGGGGTTATAAGAGCACTGGCTGTTCTTGCAGAAGACCGAGGTTCAAATCTCAGCATCCACATGGTGGTTAACAACCATCTATAACTCTAGTTCCAGGGGATCTGACTCCCTCTTCTGGCCTCTGTGGGCATTGCTCAACAGGGATGCATTTTTTTACTCACACACATAATTTTTTTTAAATAAATAAATAAATAAATAGTAACAACCAAAATGGTGGGCTCTGACATTGGATGAAATTAGGTGACAGTTGGAACTATCTAGAATCTTGATGCAGATCCTGATGAATGGAAGATGAAGGAGGAATGTGTTCTGCTGCATTTACCATTGAACCTACTACACGGTAGGTTCCACAGCATGTGTTTAAGTGTTCAAAGTAACAGGCATGATTACCTTTCATGCTGAGCTCTTTATTTTAATGGAGCTTCTACCAGATATCCAGGTTATCTTATATCAGAACACAATGTGAGCTATTTCCCCACTAGTTAGAATGAGTGGCTGGCAGCTTCTCATAGTAGAATGTTGTTCATGTCAGAGGGTAGGACAGGGAAGTGACCTCTGCTTGAGCCTAGGCCCCTGGTTGGATCATAGATCTGTTTATTATAATGTTGGCCTTGACATACTGAAGTCAACCCTGAGGACCTTTTTATACCTGCCTATGCTCTGGCTGCAGAACTTTCTCAAAGTTTACAAAATTCTCCATGGCTCATCACTTTCTCAAAGTGAACAGGCCCTCCTACCTATCTACTTGCTCTTCTATGTTCTATTTCAGGTTACACACACAGGCTTCAAGTAGAGTATGTCTAGGGTGGGGATGTGCGAAATGAGTTCTGAATCCTGAAGAAGCGATACAGGTGGCATAACTGGGTTTGTTCCATATTGCCCCTACCCAAGCAGTGAAAAAACGAAGTCTGGACTTCCACCTCCTTCCAGAGCTTGAGCCCTCAGTAGAAGGAATACTCCAGAAAGGGTGAAGGAAGGAGCAAAGTCCATAACCCCATTTAAATTTAATATTGAGCCCTAAATATGCTGCACACCTGACCCACTGGTATCACCGAGCATGTTATTGACAAGCAAAGGGGCCTAGAATGCCTCAGCCCCACACTGCCATTTAAGCTCTGTTACTGGGTCTACTGCTTCTGGGGCCTGAAATTCCTACTTGTTCTTGAGGTGGTATATCTTCAAGCCATAGCCAGAAACCAGAATTATTTGGCACACTGCCCTGACTTTTTCGGCAAATTGGCAGAAATCTCTGCCGCTGTGAGCCTCAGTTTCCCCATATGTAAGATGAAAAGTTTAGACTATATTATCCCTAAGGTCCCCTCTGTCTCTGACGTCTTTCCTGTTTGTCTACATGCCTTCTCTGTTTTCAGGAGGTACACATTTGAGTGGAGAGGCAAGGGATGTTTGAGGACTTGCAGTTTGGAAGCTGGGGCAAAGTTCTCAGGCTGGATTTGTTTTGTGTCATGTTTGCTTCTTCCTACCTGGATTTTCTCATTGCTAAGGACCAAGGGCCACTCTGGTTTGGGCCACAGATGGGTGAGGTGGGGTAGCAGGTCCACCAGGTCAGTAGTTCAGGGCCACCCTGGGAGTGTGGGCTGGCAGAAAAAATACTGTCACTCCTGCTGGGATAAGCTGCCACAGCCCGTATCAGACAAGCTTTGCCACCTGTCCATGAGAGGTCACCTGGAATCTGGGATGGGCTGGTGGGCAGCACTGGGGGCAGGCTGCATATAGGAAAAGGAATTGTTTTGGGTGTTCCTGAGAAGTGGTGATTTTTCAGGATGATGTGAAGAGTCCATTTTCATCCCTGGGTAAAATCAAATTCCTGTCAGGAATCTGGAACATTTGCATGGAAACCCCAAGGGAGCCAGTCAAACTGTGGGCTTGGGAAGGAGTGTTGCCAATACACTATAAGTGGAAGTGGGCAGGGGTCCTGCAACATTGTACACTCTATTGCCTCCAATGGATCCTGAAGCCAAGCCTTCAAGCCTGGCTTTTCATTTTCTTGGATCTGAGGAGAAGAGGGAGAGAGCTCCATAAAGCCACAGGAGCAGGGATTGGAGGGAGGGAAGGCTTATTCTATGTGGTCATGAAGTGCCACTAAGACTCCCCCATCTCAGTCCTGTTGAAGGAAGTATTAGTGAATTAGAAACGGGATAGGCAGGGAGAACATTGATGATGTGCCACACAGAAGGCAGTATCAGCTACAGTAAATAGGCACAGCATCCCAAACAGATACACACACAGTCGTACTCATGAACACTTTCTTCTGTATACACATTCAAGCACATACACATACTCACACATGTACTTAAGTACACGTGCCCACAAATGTATGCGGAGGCCTCACTGAACACCCATCCCACTAATTTTCTGTGAAGATGCCAATGACCCAGGCAACATCACCTGCAAGGAGAATTTCACCTTGGCCAGGTGTTGAGGAGGGATGGGTTCCTTTGGAGAGAAGAGACATTTTCTAAAGCTTAAAAAATGAAAGGAAGAAAGAAAAGAAAACAAAGCAAGGCTCAAGTCCTTCCACAGGCAGGCTCGTGCTCTGGGTATGCTTTCACAGGCCAGAAACTACAGAACTGGGAGTACTGCCAAGTGCTTTATCAAAGGAAACAGCCCGCCCAACAGCTGGAGATGGGCTCTTGCCAGCTGTGTGTGCCTCTTGGTCTCTCCCTTTCTCTCTTCTTCTCCTATCTCCATCTATCCATCTCCTACAGCCTTGCACTTTGCATTGGCGAAGACCATATACTGATTTCCTTGGAGCACAGAGAGAACACTTGATGCTAAGTAACTAAGATCACATCCCTAGCTGGTCTAGGTGAGTCTGTCTTGAAAAGGAATGTGCTGCCCAGAAGCTGGTCTCCAGGCATTGAGCAATAGGTGTGCACTATAGGAGCTTTTAGCTATAGTTGGAGTGATACGATCCAGCAGTCCCTCCTTAGCTTCCCTGTCACCCACAATGGGAGGTGTGTGCCTAGCCAGACTGTTGGCAGCAACAGGGTGTTCTTTAGCAACCTCAGCAACTTTACCATCCATATTCAATAATTAGTTAATTACTTGGATTCACTTCTCTAAGCCTTGGGCTTCCCAGTGAGGGAGGAGACAATGTCAGGGCAGAGGAGTGCTCAGAAGGTGTTCTTCCCTTCCTGGGGGTGGCAGGACCACAGCCAGATACTAAGGAGAGAAGGGCATGGAGGACCTCCTGTGACCTTAGTCCTCTCAGCCCACATCAACTTCAGATTTCTGGTTTGCCAGCTGAAGTGGCCAGCACTGAAAGGCTGCACACTGAGATGTATTTGTAGAAGCAATCCAATGGAAAATAGGACCCACAGGGTCTGCTGAGTTCAATAACAGTGCTGAAGGCAACAGCCCCATTCCTGGGGAGGCTCATAGAATTCCTTCTATTCTGTAACCACACAACTTGCACCCCTTGCCTCAGTTGGCTCTGAAATCGACTCAGGGTAAATCTGACACCCACCCCAGGAGCCTGACTGCACCCTGTGGGCAGGTTCCCTAGTAATGTGTGTTCTGTATCCTCAGTGGCTGCTGCATTGCCAGCTGCTTAAGAAATACCTGACAACCTGAACTCTGGAGACATTCACTTTAAAGCCTGGATCTGACTCAGTGGGAAGCAGTAACTTGGTTTGTGTGTATTTCCCAAGGTTGCCATGTTGGGCTTATTGGTTATTTAGCAGAATGTTATTGAGTACCGATGAGCCAAAAGTGTAGATAATCTTAGCTTCTGGCATCCAATGGGCACGCTGCTGCCCATCCTCCCTATCTTTCTCACTTTTTACCTTGTGGTTCTTCTCCCTTGTCCAAACTCTTAGATCTTCCCTCTCATCTTTCCCTTCTTCCTTCAGTGAGGCTCCTTATGCAAATGAGAACATGCATATGCTTAATCACAAGTGGATCTGAAACGTAATAAGCACAGGCTTTGGAGCCAGACCTGAATCTCTAGTCAGTCACTTTCTATCCTTGATGTGATTTTAAGTAAGTTATTCACTTCTCTGAGGCTCAGATTTTCTCTCTGTAAACTGAGAGTGGTACAGATAATCCTAACCCCATGAGTTTGTAGAAGTCTAACTGTGATTACATGTATATTATATGTGAAGCACAAAGTGGGTACTCAATGACTGTTAGCTGATGATGCGTATTACTGTTTCCCTGTATTTGTGTGGTGATGAAGGGTGTTTGTCACACACAGATGGGCTGATAGGACTGACTTTATGATAAACTCTGACCAGGACACTGGTCAGAGCTATTCTCTGTTTAGCCCTGGCAATCACAATCTTGAGTGGAACAAGGTGCAAAAAGCAAGAGCCTAAGGCTCAGTTAAACTCTTGCCTCATTAGGTCTTTCCCAAGTACAGTTTCTCCTCAGGCCACAGCACAGACTATACTAGCTTCTGAACAAGGATCCAAATGTCTTCTGGGAAATTCCACCTTCCTTGTAACATCTCAAATCTGGCTTCCTTAATACTCTCATTTAGGGTCTTAATTTGTTTCATCTCTCCATCTTACCCTGTGTGCTAAGACCATGCTTTGCCACATTTTTCTCAGTATGTGGTCAACCTTAGATAGATCTCAAAGGTACCAGGCTAGGACTCTAAGGAACTATTATCACACTGTTTATGACTGTCTCCCTGAGGGAACATGGGTGTGTGTACAGAACCTTGGGGTTCCTCTGTATAGTAACTCTTGTAACAACAAGATTTCTTATTCCTAGTCCAAATCCAGATTGTTCAACCTGCCATTAGCAGTGGCCTCTGGAGTGCCGGGCAGTCAGGAGACTTGACACGGCCTTGACATACTTTGTGATCTTACTCTTCTCAAATGGAGGCTTATGGGGCTTGCCCCGTCCAGTTCCCTCACAGAGCACTTCCGATGGTTGGCACCAGCAGCATGTCAGCTGCAGGGAGCAAATGACGAGAGGGAAGAGATTCCAGGTCTTCTTTGACTACCACTGATTCCTTATTTCCTCTCCTTTCCCAGTTTGGGAGCATTTGTTGCTGTCTGAAGGACTGGGCAGTGCCAACACCACAATAAACAGCTTGTCCAGTACACACAAGCTCTTTGGACCCTGAAATGTCAGCTGGCCAACTGGCTCACAGCTAGACCCTGTTGCGTGCCATTTGCATCCGGTCCCGACAATACCACTCAGCACTTGTAGAGCTGTGTGCCATAGCAACAAGGCTGGGAGAGAGGTCCCCACAATGACCTGGCCCTAGCTCTGGGAAACCAAGCTCTGGGGCCACACTTCGGGTCCAGGTAAAAATATGATTGTCTTAGAGATCCAGATCTGCTGGTCTCAGACCAGCAGGGTGGCTGGGCCCTCCTCATTCCCACCCCGGGCCTGGGCCCCATGGGAAGCAAACAGACAGACTCCCTATGCCCCATATAGCTAGACTGCTGAACAATGTTGGACAGAAATATCTTACCCAGTGAAAGCTAGTAGGATGTGGAACATGTGCCTCCAGGGGGTGTGGACTGAGCATAAAGGGCAAGAGAGGAGAGAGTGCAGCAATGGGGTCTGGTGGCAACAGGGCCAGGCTGGGATCCAGGAAGCCTGGGCTCTGCTCCCAGCCCCTGCCACCAACTCCCTTGGTGTCCTTGAGCAAGATCACCCAAATGGCAGGGCTGGGGGAGCAGGCATATGGCCAAGACCTTGCCTAGGAGATCAGCTGTGAAATCTTGTTCATGCATTAAAGAGGTAGAGGTGGGAGTGCTTAATCAGGAAATTTTACCCAGCTATCTCACTGACTTTAAATGTCTTGGATGCATTTTGACCATTAACACAACCAAACTCAAGGACCCAGAGGACATAACAGAAAAGACAGCAACTTCTTCCAAAATGCCTGTCCGTGGACTTGCTTTGAAGCCAACAGGTAGGGATCCCCACTGCCAGGACCTACAACAGAAGGTACAGTTGTTCCTTAGCCATTTAAATCTTTGGAATTGTCCTCTCTTCTGCGCCGTGTAGCTATCCATGATAATTTCTTTGGGATGGCAAGCTTGTTCTTAGTGCTAGACATTCATGTAGAGGAGCATCTTCCACCTCACCATTCTAGGTGCCCATATCTCAATACCCCAGTGTCCAGGGATCCACACAGCAATACTTATTCCCAGGACCTGCTTCACATCTCATCTCTGAGCTCCCTCTGCCTGCTAGCAAAAACACCTTCTATTTATCAGGCCCTTCATGCTCAGTGGGAGAGAGCCCCATGTGGTTCAATAGTATTCAATTGCACAGAACACAGTTGATAGACGCTACTGGTTTCTGACACTCTATAGGGGCTCAGTACATATTTGTCAAGTGAATGCAGGCTGAATAAACTCAGTACTCTCAGATAAAAGGACTTCATTTAATGGTAGACATTCCAGGCATACAAGCTTCTCTAGCAGGACCAATTCAGGGGTTTGAGAACAGGAAAAAGAAACCTGTTGGAGATCACATAGAAAATAGCATGAGGCACCCACCCTCTGTAAACAGAGGGAAAAGAGGATGCCTGGGCAAAGGACCAACACCCAATAACAGTCTGAGAGCCTAAGACACTGCCTATCACAGGAAGACCCCATGGTGGTGTCTAATTGGCTTTGGAGTTGTCCTATTACTGAGTTGAAGGCCCAGTATGACAAGGTTGTGTCAGGGCTGAACTTTTAGAATCTCTGCTAGAGCTTTGGGCAGCTCTTTATTACACCTATCTAGATACCAGTTGTCAGAAAATGCCTTGAACCTAAAGGCTATTGCCTGAGGGAATCAGGAGGGCTTGGGCCAGGACCTTTACCAGTTACTAATAACTCAACATACTCCTGGTTTCCATTGGTACAGGAACTTGGAGAGCTGTGTTTTGGCCTTTACAGATTTCTATTCTGACTGTACCTCCACTGCGGGGTAGGTGGGAAAGAGTGACCCAGGAGGAAAAAATAAACAGGAGAAAGGCCTCCAGGTCTGCTGACATTACAAGTGCTATTGATTTTATAAGATTTTTCCACTGGGAGGACGGTGAACTGACCTCATTCTACAGCCTGCTCAGGCTTTGACACTACTGTCTAGTCCACGAACCAAGAATCAGAGGCTATGAATTTATGTCCGTACATGTCTGCTAGTCACTGCTCTCTACAAGGCCAAGCTGGGCCTCCCATAGTGTGATGTGGAAATATGTGTGATTTTAGGCATCTTTACTCCTTCCATGTTTCCCCAAGGATGTCATATGACCAAGGACCCACATGCTCTGATTTCTTGCAGGATCTGGTTGTCAGTGGAGACTTTCCAAGCATGAAGGAACAGAGAAATGATGTTGAGGCCAGAGAAGGGTGGTTGAAAGAGCACTGAACTGGAATTGGTGTCTTGGGCTTATGTCCCTACTATATGACAGAATTAGACATATGAATTGAGAGGTCTGTCTTCTAATCATTGATAGACAGAAAAGTTCCTTCCAGCTCTTAAAATCCTATAGGCTTGGGGCTGGAGAGATGGCCCAGCAGTTAAGAACACTGACTGTTCTTGCAGAAGACCCAGGTTTGAATCCCAGCACCCACATGGCAGCTAACAACTGTCCATAACTCCAGTTCCAGGGGATCTGACAGCCTCTTCTTTCCTCCATGTGAGGGCACTGCATGATACGGGTGCACTTACCTACATGCAGGCAATATACACATACACATAAAATAAAAAATAAATAAAAATTGTTTTAATCCTATGGGCTTGTGTAAAATGCAGTATCACAAAGGAGAAGAGTATAAAGGCGAGAAGAGGGGATACGATTGAAAAATTCCATAGTCGTACAGAAAGGGGAAAACTGGGAGAGAAAGAGAGATGTGTATGTCTTGCTGGAGTGGGAGTAGCCTTGAGTGGAAACTTGGTGGCCTAGATTCTGTTCTCAATTCTATCACTAATGAGCTGTATGACAATAGGCAGGCCACTTCCTGTTTTGTGTTTCATATGAGTGGTCCCCTGCCACCCAGGCTGCTTTGCTGTTGAGAGAAATATATATA